>NC_056588.1:21030608-21315180 GCF_018340385.1 Cyprinus carpio
ATAAAGTGTTCTGCAGCTTTTAAGCTGGAGCTGACTATGAGTGATCTTTTCCTAGAAAATAGCATTATGAAACTTCAGTTGAAATCATCACAGTTTTGAACCGATAGAGCACACGAGCCCGACGCATTATTCATCTATGGACTGCAGGTTTCAGCGGCTGTGTTGGTCATTTCCCTAAGGGATTTATGACATTAGTTTTAAATGGAGCTCCAGCAAGCTCAACCTCATGAGCACCAAGCACCAAGATCATTCTGACCTCTCTTTCAATTAAATCAATTACTGTGAATTAGTTTCAACAATTTGTGCTGTAGGTTACGGACATAATGTGGGAATTTACTCTGTTTAATGTAAAACATCAGCCACTCAATAATTGATAGTACAGATTTCTATCTTTCAATTGATAAATTTTACATTGACATGTTAAAACATATTGTTTTGATCTAAACAAGAGGAATTTGGGTGGGGCTGATTGCGGAGTTACGTGATAACATGAAAGATTTGGAATCAAGGTTAGCAGGTATTTTATCTGAAGTATTCTGCCCTTCTCTTATACTATAAGACTATATGGACCAGTTAATAAATGCATAGCCTATATAATGAGTATTGCAATGCTACTTATTTTTTACAAACAAATGTAAAAATATACGAGGTGACCAATTTGAAATTAGAAGTGGTGATATACAAAATAACAGACCAGCACAGAAACTTTGTATTTGAAATTAGAAATTAGTGATATACAAAATAACAGACCAGCACAGAAACTTGTGAAGAAAAGTGTCAGTAAGATTTTTTTTCTTAAATATACAAAATATTTTAATTCCAGAAAGGGATAAATCAGTTTTAGTAAAAAGTTACAGTAGACACACACACACACATGCCAAAGGTGTTTGTGCCAAAGGTGTTTGTATATATATATGTATGTATGTATGTATATATATATATATATATACTGTATATATATATAATAGGCCTATGTGTGTGTGTCTACTGTCACTTTTTACTAAAACTGATTTATCCTTTCTGAATTAAAGTATACATTTCTTTATATATAGTGAATATAGATATAGTGAATGTTCTTCCTCCAAAGCACTCATTGTAGAAAACAATGAACCTTTTGGCTGTCATAGGCTGTCATATATGTTCAGTTACATATGAAGTCAGATGGGATGAGTTCTTTGCTTAAGAAGATGATATATTCATCCTGTACTCATTTTCAGACTGAAAGTAGATACAATGGCTGTGATCATACTGTGACTGACACTTCTGAGCTGGCAAGATCAACGAGAAATACAAATGTAGAAATTTCTTCCATAGTCCTACTGAGAAATATACATGCCAAGCAGAAGGACACAGCTATATTTATTTGTTGATAAAGTGCTGCAATCTGTATTTCCTCTACCCCCAACCCAGAGCGGTAGTAGTGATTATTACGCACACATACTGCTTTTTGCCATTGCAGTGCATTAAAAAAACAAAAAAAAATCTGAGCACTCTGTATTCTAGCATCCACAACTTATTTTTAGTTGCTGCTCTTTAAAATTGCTGTGCTGCATATTTGAGATTTGAAGCTGCATAACTGACAAATATAGAACTTAGAGTTTGGCACCCCTAATATTCACTTCTTTTGAATCATAAATGTCTGTACATGGGGATGAAAAAAAATACAGAGAGTAGATATATAATATATTATAATTAGATAGGAACAGATATATATATATATATACTATATATATAATAGATAGTCAGCCAAAATTAAATGTGTGTACATTGTGTTTAGAATACTTACATATGTTAAGTGGACTGACTTCATAGATTCACTAAAAAGCACTTTGGTCCCATATGGTTAAAAAAAAAGAAAAAAGAAATAGCTCAGAGCGGGTCTTTAATGTTATAATTTATAATAATTATTACATTTTCATATATAAACACTCCCTTTGACACGTAAATATACAATTCTTACCACCGGGTTATTAAAGGTAAACTAGAACTTATACCATAAAAGATATGTTTGCTAAAAACTAAAAATAAAAAAGTTAAAATAAATAAATCATATCAAATTAAATAAAATTAAAATAAAGAGAATGATTAAAAAGTAACTTTACCTATTTTGTTTCCACTCAGTAGTTGCCAAAGGCAACCTTGATTATTTTATATTTTATTTATTACTTTGATTTACTACTTGACTAAATATAAAATAAAAGGATTAAATAACAATGTAGACATATTTGCGGGGAAAAGGTAATAACAATTGACCAAAACAATCAATAAAGCGAACGTAAAATGTAAAGAGAAAATGGAAAAATAATACTAGTGGCGCAATGACTGGCACTGACTGAATATATTACTGTATATCAAGCAGTATTTCTAAAATATGAAGCCCCCCCATTGAGGACACCACAGGCTTTTTAATCAGATGAATTCAAAAAAACAAAACAAAAATTTACCAAGAATCCAAGCAAATGCATACGTTCCTGATCTCTCCCTCCACGGCAAATTCAGGGGTTGAGAATCACATGAAACCAACAATAGTATTTATCCCTTTCAAGACTGATCCTCATGCTGTTAGTCAGCAAATTCCGATTTCCTCAGCCAGCTGGGATCTAGAAATATGCTTGGTACACCTGGGAATATGCTGCTCATTCGTGGAAAAGATCAAATTAATAGGGGGCAATCATTCTGTAACTTAGCACTGCTTACAGTGAGATGCACAGCAGATCAAACAATCACAATCACACTCTATATAACATACTGTAAAACACATGAAAGAGATGGTTCATCCCAAAATAAAAAACATGATGTCATATATGTATTATGTTGCTTCTACTTTCTCAAAGTGTGATTTAACGCTTTTTAAAATGGGTGTGAAATCTCACAGTGCCATGATAAGGGACCTTAATATCATAGATGACTAAGCAATCACACACAAATACCTTAGAAACCACAGAGGTAATCGCTAAAAACTACTCTGAAAACCCAAGCAACCGCATGTCAACATATTTACACAGGCCATAACAACCCACATTTTCATCAGTAAATGTGTGTGTGTGTGTGTGTGTGTGTTGGTTTGTGTGTGTGTGTGTGTGTGTTTGTGGTGTGTGTGTGTGTGTGTGGTGTGTGTGTGTGTGTGTGGTGTGCGTGTGTGTGTGTGGTAAATATATAAGTTTGGGGTGAATAAGATTTTTAATTTTTTTTTTTTTTTTTTTTTTTTTTTAAAGAAGTCTCTTTTGCTCACCAGTCTGTTTTTTTTTTTTTTGAAATATTATTATTTTATAAATTTTGTTGTTGTTGTTGTTGTTGTTGTTGCTTGTTTTTTTTGTTTTTTTTTATATATTTTAAATTATAATTTATTTCTGTGATGGCAAAAGCTTGAATTTTCAGCATCATTACTCCAGTCTCAGTGTCCCACATGATCCTTCGAAATCATTCTAATATGCTGAGTTTGGCTGCTCAAGAAGACATTAATATTTTACTATGTTGCGAAAAATTGTGCTTTTGTTGTTGTGGCCAACAAAATTTTACTTACATTGTGGAAAATCGTGATACATTTTTTTCATGAGGCTTCTTAGAAAATTAGAAGGGCAGCATTTTCTTTTAAATAAAAACCTTTTGTAACACGATAAGTGTCTTTTTCTTTTTCTTTTTTTTTAAAGACGCGCTTTACAAAACATTCCCATCTTTTTCATTCTATCTTCCATTTTCTTTTTAGTTATTATCAAAAAGACACTCTAATACTAGCATGCCTTCTATTCGTTTTCCATTCTTTCGAGCTTGTTTTCCCTTTTTATGTTTTATATATTATACAATAAAAATAAAGAAATAATAAAAACTTGCAGACAACTAGATACACTGTGTAACCGGCTTCACAACACCCCTGAACATATTATTTCTCTTCTGTTGGTTTAGATTGCTTCTATTGGTCCTCATTTGTAAGTCACTTTGGATAAAAAGTCGTCGGCGAAATGATTAAATGAAGATTAATGTTAGTGTCCCTTTACTGTTGCTTTAATACATTTAATTTGCATCATTTCTGAATAAAATTATGCATTTCTTAAAAAAAATATTATATATAGATATATATATTATATATAAGTTTTTTGTTTTTTTTTTTTATAAATTAGTACTAAGCATATTTGTCACTTTTCACATGCTAACATCGTTCCCGCTTACTTTTATGATACCAAACTAGAAACATCAGCCATGACAAATGACAAAATCCTGCCATTATCTAGGTCATTCATGGCTAATTTTATAGAACTCTTTCCTTGCGGGTCAGGTTTTTGTAATGACATCTCTCTTACACTGAGATTGTAATGTGCCGTGCCTTTGAAAACACTGGAACAAACTCTTCTAGTCACTATTTATAGAACGGCCACCAAGCTTTGGTGTCTTTGCTGTATAGAGCTGAAAAGGAGCGGGAAAGGTGACACCAACAACCAACCAATCAAAATATCACACAGGCCTTGAGCTAGAATAGTGATTTTATGTTTGACTTTTATTTTATTTTATCTTTTTACTATTTTTTTAGACGATACATTAATGGTTTTCAGTGAACACCAGTGTTTTAAATTGTCTTCCCGTGATGCTAGCAGCTGAACAAATCAGGATTTCAATGAGCTTGAAGTAATTGGGCGATGCCGTGTTGCGATCATAACAAGACTGCTATTTCCTGGTGACAAGCATGTCTAATCCTTCACCCGTATAAAATCAGATGGGAAAGCTCTGCAGTTCATTCAGGCGGAGAAGATGTTCTACGAAGTGGCATTGATCGAGCTCACCTCACTGCAGGCCAGCACAGGCAAGTCAACTTTTTATTGATTTACTTACAGTAAATGCTTTTTTATGGCACTGCTGAGTGGACTTGTGACTCTTTGGTCAGCATGTATCATAATATATTAGACATTTTTATCATAGCTGTGTACAATATGATATTTTAGGCAATATAACACAAGCAAGACATTCAGAACAGCAGCTTTGATTCAGAGAGTGTGTTTTTATACATCTACTTTATACAGTGGTTCAGCAAACAAGAAGTTAATAGTTCAGACACAATAATATCGCCTGCTACACTTAAAGTAATTTTCCTCAGTCAGTGAAAAAAAAAAGTTCCAAACAAATCCAAAGCTAAATCAAACCTAGTAGACCGTGCTGGGCTTTCCTTCCAGAAGAGTCTGTGTTTATGAACAAATCGGTTCAGTGAATGATTTCAAAGGCTTACTCATAAATAGAGTAGTAGATTACGTTCCAATCAAAGACATAAATGTTTTGCAGAAAGCACTGATATTGAGACTGGCCCATGTTTTATATAAATCTTATAGTAATAAATTATACTAGTTATAGTGTAAATTAAACTAACATCAGACCTCATCTGGAGTGCTCCAAATTCATTATCATTAGAACAAGGCTAAGAACAAATCATGTACTTGCCGCATGTGTGGTTAATTATGCAGATTTTTTAATTAGCATATGTATGCAAGTTCTCCATGTGCATACAAATACTAAATAATTTACAAAACTATTAGTGAATGAGACCTAGGGGTCACTTTACTGCCAGTTAGCAATGTAACAAGCATACTTTCAATAAAATTCATTAAATAAGCATTTTTGTCCATTCCAAACCTTAGTTCCTTGGCAAAAGTGACCAATCCCTGTGGCAAACTTCCTGCAAACATTGGCACAAATTTGCCACAGATTAACCACAATTTGCAGCAAATAAATAGCAAGTAATATATTTAACAGAGGGTCCATCTTTATTTGCCCTGAGATGCACCGGTATTTATGGAAGAAGGAGACCCATCGATCTCCTCCCATAGTGCACGTCTGGCCATTCCTCTGGCTGTCTGCAGGCTGATGAGACAGCATATATCTCTAGCATGGGCAGAGATACAGGAGTCTAGGGAAATATATGACCAGCCTATACATTTACCTCATTAAAGAGCTGTTGAGTATCCTGGAAACGCTGCCTGATTCAGCATTTTGGGTGAATGCCTGCTTTGATTTCCTCCACTGGCCCAAACTTGTTCAGTTCCCATCATGCCTTTGGGATACACGAATAAACTGAGAATTTCTTTGTATATATAGTGATATGGTTACTGCTGCATTCAACAGATGTATCAATCCTGTTTAATAAAGTTGGGTTTGAATACATAAATGCGGTTCTTAGAGGCCGTTCACACAGAAACATGTTTTTGCACTAATTTGCCATTGTTTTTCTATGTAAGCATGCATTAGTTTCTATGTAAACATGCATATGCTCATGTCTTTCGACTTTTGCGGTATGAAGTGGTGTCGAAAGTGTACTTCTGTTCTAATGTGTACACTACGGTATGCGTATAGTGCATCCGACGCAACTTTCATCATCAGCACAGTGCACACATACACATACTTAATACAGACAAAATTTGTATCATGCTCAGCATACGCATTCCTTGTTGTAAACATAAAAACGAAGTATACTTCAGCATAATTTTACTGTGTAGTCCTGAGATGTTAATTAGATTCAGAATATTGCTCTCTACCAGTTCACGGGATTTGTAAGGATTGTTCCAGGTTCCAGTTAGAATTACAGTGAAATATTGGACATTACAATGGAAGTCTTAACAGAGAAGAAAAGACAGAGAGTTTCATAATGGTCAAGCACTCTCTTTCTGGCATTGTTCTGCATGATGTGCAAAATTGATACTAGTTTATATGACAGGTGTTGGATACTTTTATAACTTTGCACAGAAAGGTTTCTTGATGATTTTATAATGCTAGTCTCATGTTAAAATGTATATCTTCATTAATAATATGTTAGTACACCCCCAAAAGAAGAAGAATTTTCTTGCCCTCATGTCATTCCAAACCTGTGTGACTTCCTTTTTTTCATAGAACACAAAAGGAAACAAAGATATGACTCAGAAGAACCATTCATTTACGCATTAGACATCACTATTTCTGGCATTCACATGAAAATGTGCCAGGGAGAACTATAGCGGATGTCGCGATTTCAGTGACAGCGGCTTAAATTTCAGCCTCTTCCTCACACAAAATGATAGTTTGACTTCAGAAGATTTGGAATTTGCTTTACTTTTTGTAACTTTAGAGAATTTTGACATTTTAAGAGTCACCAGTATATTTTTCAAAATGTCACCTTTTGTGGAAAGAATGTTGTGAAAGTTTGGGAAACATGAGAAAGGAATACTCTTTATTAAGTTGGATTTCAGAAACATTAGGGGTTCAGGTCTTCATTGGTAGCCAGGCAGACAATTGTATTGCTTTGTAATTTTTCTTGAAATTGTCTTCTTTGAATGCTCAAAGCTGGTTGTTCCTGCTGGTCTTCTTAGTCTTCTGTTTTTCATACGTCTCATTTCCTTGTAAGAGCATTTGAATCTGTGGGTGTGGTGGCAGCGATCGGCCGGCCTCTCTCTCTCTCACAACCCTCCCTCCCCTTCCTCTCTGTTTTTTCACTCCTGTCACAGTCTTGTTGTCTCTGTACGTGTGAGTCTCTGTAAGTGCTGTGAGGTTTCTGACAGACTTTGTGTGAATCAGGGTCTCAAGAAGAAGGGAACATTGGGAACGTTCAGGATGTCTGTCTCAAGAGGAGTTATCAGAACACAGGCTTCACAGGCCCAGGATCTTGAGAGACTGGCTCAGCTCTGCATCATGAGCAAAAGGTAGGCGATTGAACTGACTGTGAAAAATGATACTGCATATATATACAGCATGCAGACTAACTTTGACAAAACTGGCATGCCAAATATAGTAAGTAAGAGTAATTTCTGTGATAGAGGGCATTTTATGTCTAGATACAAAATTTAGGAAGATGCATTCAACTGGTCTTACACAATTTGGACACACTGAGTCAATTCTATTTTATGCTGACTGTCCACACTTGGATGTCTTGTTTATGTCTCATTCATGAAATACTTGACTGCTGCTGTAGTAACTTTTCATTAAATATAAACAAACACAAATATCTATCTATCTATCTATCTATAATAAATATATATATATATATATCTATATATATATATATATATATATATCTATATATATATATATATATATGCAGTTTTGGAGACTGAACAATTGTTTCATATGGTAACATTTAATGTAACTGGTTTTATTAAAGTGTAATGTTTTAATGTATTGTAAAAAAAAGTTATTTATAAGCATAATTTCTAACTGATTTGTCCTTTAAAATACTTTTTTTTAATACAAAATATTATAATATAAATAATGTAAAATACTAATACTTTTTAAATGTAATTAACTTATTTGAATTTATTTGAATGATTGAATATTATATATTTAATTATTTGAATGTTATATTGTGTTGGTGTATTTATTTTATTTGTATATTTTATTTTATATACATTATATACAGTATAAATATATACAGTTCGACAACATAACAATCAAATAACATTCCATTATTTCAGTTATAAGCAGATTCTACCTAATTTGATTTAAAAAGTACTTTTTTAAATATATATATATATATATAGAGAGAGAGAGAGAGAGAGAGAGAGAGAGAGAAAGGTGACTTGTGTTATGTGAGTCTCAAGGTTTCAGATGTTACTGGGACACTCTGAGTGAGGTGTCCGCTTTCCTCCGGGGGCTTAACATGATGAGGCGCTCTTTTGTAAGGCCACTACCACATACATTTGAGGACATTTATGACCCACAGTTGGCACTGGTTGGGGACTTTAAGCATTTAACCTGATTGTCTCATGGAAGGAGACGGCTTGCTGGAGAGTGGATGACATTAAACTTGAATGAGAACGAGATTGTTTTATTGCTTCCCCAATAAGATAGTGTTTCACAGGACAATGAATTGTGGGGGTATCCACACCATTTGTATGTAATCCCTTAAACTCTTTGGGTCAAGTAACTGTGGAAACCTGATCAGGGTAGATCTTCAAGATCTGTTGGTCAACTAGGACAGCAGTCTTGATTGAAGCTGTATTTCAGCTTAAAAAACACCTTAAAACTATGCAATTAGATCACAGAATCTCATTATGTCTCCAATTATGAAACAATATAATCTTTTTGACCTATTAGTTGGACCACAAGACTTTGTTAGTAAGAAATCATATTGATATTTTGGGAAGCATAAAACTAAAACGTGTCCTGAAAAACAGTTCTGATCAACTCTTCTGATATCATAATGAAAAAATAAATGATTTAATAAATAAATATTTTTTTTCTTAGAATAATGAAAAAAGAAAGAAAAAAAAGTAATATGGTGCTACCAAAAAGTCATTGGGTCCAACTAACATGCATAAACATAAATAAATAAATACATACATACATACATACATGCATGCATACATACAACAGGAAATGATACCAAAGATATGACAACTGTTAACCCTCATTTATAACCCTTGTATCAAGGTCAGTAAGTCTCTAAAAATATTATTAAAATAGGAAAATTCTCTTACAATTTTAAAACAAGACAAGGTTAGTTCAGGTGATAAAATGTCATGTGGTTTGACCCCCCAAATATGTGAAAAAGTAAAGTACATTTCTAAGGGCTTTTAAAACAAGCTAGAATTGTATGCTTTTTTCTTTTTCTTTTTTTATCATGGACAGTGAACACTCATATCATTGACTCTTAAATCAATATTTCATCTCCATCTATTTTTTTATTTTTTTTCCTAATAACCCAAAATGTGTTGTATTTATTTTTAAGATAACAAATACATTTACTTTTAAAGGTCTGATAATTATGACACAAAATGTAGCTCAAGCCCTATGGAGTGAATAGGAAGTGGTTCAGCCTCTTGAATCTTTCAGTGTCGGGGCAGGAAGTGCTCTTGTAGCTGAGACCTTTGCCATGTTGTGTCCGATCAAATGTCCCCTGAGGACAATCCAAAACAGTGCAAACCAACACCTAGTCATTATTAATTAACGTAGGACAATAATAACCACGCTGACATACGTATTGGCTTTAAAAACATGCTGTACATTCAAGAGAAAAGTATGGAAGAGTATAAAAACATGACATTCAGAACTTTAAGAATATGAGAAGGAATCAATATTTAATTCCTGACCTATATCCAATTTTTTTTATTATTATTAAAGTACAATACAAGTCAATTTATCAAACAATAGTGCTGCAATAAGGACCATTTAGTGCTAAATGATCACATGAGGAAAAACTTCCATCCAAAATCCCTAGGGAATTTTCTCAATGTACACCCTGAGGACAAAACTGTCTCCCATCCAAATAGCACCGTTCTTCACACACATGCCAAGAGTTCCTGCCAAAAAGAAGAGCGTGCCATATCTCTGGCACATTTCCACTAGCTCCATTAGGAATCACAGCACATATGTGCCCAGATTTGTTGTGACGGGTGCTGTAATGCATCCGCATGCTTCGGTGAGCCTGACTGTGCTGTGGCTTTCTGTATCTGTGCTTAAATAAAGCAAAGGTGCAGGCCAGCGGGCTCAAATGGAGCTTTATGCCTACGTGCTCTATTTTTTTTTTTTTTTACAACAGCTTCCAGATACTATTTGTAGTTGTGGTAAAAATAAAGAAAGCAGAACAGAATCTATATGGATAAAATATGGTATAGACTGTGAGTCACAGAGGATTTATATAAAGGATGCACATTGTTTGCACTACCTTGTTGCCGGCGTAATTCATAATGCATGTCTTTGTTATTTAAATCTGTCTGTGTTTGTTTTATACATAGCCTATGGCTTCTGTAACAGATGTTCATACGTACTGAATCCTGTGAGTCATGTGTTTACCATGTGATGACTTACAGGAGGAGGGGCATATTCACTTCTCATGCTATTTATACAGTATGCATTAATGTATACTGTATGTGAGTCTTCTGGATGCATAAGGATTTATAATAAGTTATATTTTGAAATATGGTTAAAGTGTACTGCAGAATCTGTTGACAAGCATTTGTGGTAAACTATACTCAAATGTAATTTTTATTGAAACTTGTATGTCACACATTTAAATGTATTTTTAATTATATGTTTGCAATGATGAAGTAGAAATTTAGTACATACATTTTTTTTATTTATTTTTTTGCATTTAAATAGAAAATAAAATAAAAGTATAGATGCTAAACTTAAATAAAAAAAAACAAGTACATGTGCTTTAATATGTTAGCACAAAAAAAGTGTACAACAAAAGATTAGTAAAACATGTTTTTGTGTGTGTGTGTGTGTGTGTGTGTGTGTGTGTGTGTGTGTGTGTGTGTGTGTGTGTGTGTGTGTGTGTGTGTGTGTGTGTGTGTGTGTGTACTAAATACATTAGACATTATTACAGAGTGCCTTTTTTAAAAACTTATACTCTCTTTATGTTCTATTTTAAGTGGCCTAATAAATAAGTACAGATTTTTAAATATATACTATTCTTTTTTTTTCAGTACACTACAAGAGTATGTTCAAAACAATTAAGTGCACTTCTTTTTTTTACAAGTGTATAGTATTTAACATTAACCAAGTTTTGAAGTATGAACAAGATCATGAGATATTATTAAAATATGAATATTATCTTACAATTTTAAGAGAAGACAAGGTTAGTTCAGACTATAAAATGTCATGTGGTTTCACTCCCCAAATATATACAGTATATATATACAAGAAATACATGAAAATGGATTTATAATAAAATAAAATAAAAACAATTAAATAATGATTAAGATGTGTATGTCAAGAAGGTTTTTTAGGGTTTTACAGCAGGTGAGAGATACAGTGAATGTCAAGTGTTTGCCTGACAGTCTCTCTCTTTCATTCACACTTCCTTTTAGAAATACTGACCTGCTGTAATAGTTTTGACAAGAAAATAAACTTGATATCATCTGCTATATTATGTTGAAATATGTGATATTATACTGGATCTTCTTTGCAAATACACTCTTATTCTCTCACTCTTTATGACTGCTGTAATAGAAAAAGGTCAACCAAGGCGTAATCAATGATATAGATTTGCTGATTGATGAAAGACAACATGTGCATGAATCTCTCTCCCACATGCAGTAAACAGACAGACAGGTGCTCAGTAATGTTCAGACTACACACTTCCATACTACTTACAGTGTTTTTTACACACTATGTACACTGCACACTGTGTATGCATGAAACACCCTGAAAGGAATATTGTACCTCACATTGCAATGCATTTGACCACTCTTTTCTAATGTGATAAAAGAACTAGTAATAATATCAGTTGTGATTTTCTTTTTTAAAATAACATTTTTTCTTGAATTTGTCAAGAGCAATTTCACAGATGCAAAATATCCATTTTGGACCATAATTTCTAATGTTTGTGTCACTCTCAATTGCTTTCAGACCCCATCTTGCTTTAGAATACAGTGGCAAGGTATGTACATTGTGTTTAGTTTATAGTTTGTATGCAAGAAGGCTTTTAAAGAGGAAAAGTCTGAAGAAATGTCAAAGTAATTGTATTTTCTCCATTTTATTCCCATTTAGGCCACTAAAATCCACCAGAGGGCTTTTGGTAACGATCATCCGATCACAGCCCGGAGTCTGGAGCTGCTGGCCACTGTCTATGCTGAGATCGGCAAGACAGAATATACAAGTAATGTAACAATGGAAAATTTCTTCAGTATCAAATTGAACTAAAACATCATTTTGAAAACATTACAGCAATTACAGAAGGCTAATTGTCCTAATATAAAAATTTACCTTACGCATAGTTTCTGACAAATTCCTTCATATTTACTCTACAGTGAATGGGTGCCGTCAGAATAGGTCCCAAGAAATCCAAACAACTGCAGTCTGTCAATGAATGGCTCGTAAAGCGGAAAGCTGTGTTTTGATAAGAAACAAATACATCAAGACGTTTTTTTAACTTTATACGTCTTTACAAGACATTAATCGATAGACTGGAGTCATGTTGATTACTAATCATTGTGGGGGTTTTTTTAATTTTTTATCAGTTGTTTGGACTCTCATTCTGACGGCACCCATTCACTGCAAAGGATCCATTGTTGAGCAAGTGGCATAATGCAAAATTTCTCCCAATCTGTTCTGATGAAAAAAAAAAAAAAAACTAATCTACATTTTGAATGGTAAATTTTCAGCAAATTCTAGGCCCATACAACCCCAGCCTTTCATATCCTTAGTAAAGTGTTCTGATTGTCATAGCAGTAGCTTAGAAGCAGCTTCTAGTGAAAGCCATTTTAAGAATGTTACTCATATAGAGCCATTTACTCCTTCCACTTAGTGAGGAAGCAAGGAAGTCTACTGTTTTTTAAATAGTGTTTATGTAATTCTCAAAACTTTTGGCCACGACTGTACACAGAGCTAAATCGCCAGAATGAGTTGTTTTAGATCTCAGGAAGAAAAGCTGTGTAGTGTCTTTGACAGTTTGAGGCCAGGGCATTTTTGTAAGCATGAATGTTTTGCTAGTTTTCTGGAGGGACAGGTCGTTCTGCGTCTACCCTATAGCCTTTTTCCTGGACGATGAAAAATGTATTGTATAGGGCAGCAATGTGTCGTGAACATCAAACTCAGCTGCAGAGTCAGCTTTCTGAGAGAAAATGCTTTCGCCACAACATATCACCTGCGTGCCACTTGACATAGTTTCAATGCAATGCACTGTGTCATAGTTTCATCATGCAAACTGTTCCAACTAGAAACAAATACGCGTGTTGCTTTTTGCTGATGAGATGTCACATGTGTTGTTCTGCAGTTTGTAAAGTGCTTTTTATGTTACAGATTCATTGGGAGAGTGTGTGTCGACTCTTTCCAAAAGGTTCTCGGCCACCGAGTCATTCAGCGATGCTCTGAGTAGCATCTCTCATAGCCATAAAGACAGACACGCTGAGCTGCGACACAGAAAAGAGCCATACATACAACAGGAAACTCCTAAAACGAAGGTTATACTGCAGCCGGTGACACTTGACACTCTGACACCATGATAAAGAAAAAGAAAAATATATTTTTTTTAGAAATGTACTCTTTGCATTCATGTTGGATCAATATGGTTTTCAACAACTTTTATGTTTTTGGCATCTTATTGCAAACAATCTAGTCACATGCAATGTGTGTTAATGTCAAAAGGTCTTAGGAATCAGAGGTAAAGTTATAGGAATCTACTGCCACAGTCAAATGACTTTATATTGCCTCTATCAAACATTTTGGAAGTCAATAGTTTCGTCTTTTCTGATTTCAGGTCATAAATGAAAAACTGCCCACCTCTATTCTGAAAAGGTCCAATGTGAGCAACGTGGAGTCAGACTCATCGAGCAAGCGAAAAAGCGAGAGGCGGGTTCGCTTCAGAGAGCCGGAGATCACTGTTCATGGTGAGAGAGTTCAAACAAACCTGCTCTAGAAGTCCCTAAAGTCTCCAGAGACTCTTTGAACGGTTCTTTAAAGTGGTTCTCTGCATTATTAAGAGCTGGCACTTGAAAATAGTAAAGTAAATGGAACATGTTGAAGTGGGTTGTAAAAGATTGTTCTCATTGAGGTCTGCGGTTAATGAATCAACTTGTTTTGAAAAAAAGGGATGCACAAACATACCCAAGTGATTTACTTTCCAGATTAATTATACATGCAAATTAGTTAGTGTGCAATCTGTGCCAACAACACTGTTATGTTAATGAAACGAGGAATTTAATTTAAGGAATTAAGGAAGATAGTAATTCAGGGCACCAGTGTTGTTTGTTTAGATGCACAGTTTGGCTTTCTCTCGAGAGCTTATGGCAAAACCCAGTATGAATGAAGGTCATGTGCTTTCAAAGATTTAAGTGCGGTCACATTAGTGAAATTTCACAAGCAAAGGTCCTTTGTCAGTTGTCAATGTTGTAGTGATGTATGAACCAAGCAGCAGTCTGTTTTTCAATGTGGCAAATCGATGCGACCTATTTGAATAGGTGTGACCAATTTGCGTAAGGGAAATATTTTGCCCTCATGCGAAATTCCAGATTGTGTGGATTGCTATTGAAATGTCTGGATTCTGTGGAGTGGTAAATGTGCCTGCACCTGTAGTTTTATGAATGGTTATGGGTTTTACAAAGATTTTGACTAACTTGACTAACCTAAACCATTATTACCTTTTATGTTGGGTTTCCAGACATTCCATACTATGAATGTTTAGGAGGTAAGTAGATAAGAAATATGTTGGACAGTGTAGTGGATCTCAAAACTGCATGAAAAGATGCATGATTTTCTTGCATGAAATCTGGGTCTCAGAACAGCCTGAGCATTTATAAAGTAGCCTTTTGCTGTGGTTTTATAAGTTTACATGAATGGAGCTACAATTTGTTTGCCTTTGCCTATTTGAAATATTTCATTGAGGTATATCATGCATGTACAACCAAAAGAAAGTTTTTATTTATTTTATTTATTATTATATTTATTTTATTATTATTATTATTATTTATTTTTTTTTTTTTTTTTGGTTAAAAGTGCAGTTAGCAATTTTAGCCATTGTGGAATTCCCCCAGACTTATCTAGTAAATAATGCTACCTTCGTGTGATAATGGAAATTTCATTCTTCCCACTTCTGTAAGTCCGTAATTATGAGTTTGTGAGTTTACGGCATCTTCTTAAAGCCAAAATGTATGAAAAATATTTTGTCAGTATTCATTTTGAATAAAAAAGTAGTGTCCCTTTCTTAGAAAACCATAGTAAACAATACATTCATCTAGATTGTCAGCTAACAATTATGGAATTTTTGGTCAAATAAAGGTTGTTTTTTGCTGTCTAAAATACATATAATGTGCATTCAAATGATTTTTTTTATACGTAACATCAGTGTTATCTAAAGCAAAGTTAGCAAATTAGCCTTTCACAAGACAAGCTAACAGCTAACTAGCATGCTCACACGGTTTGCTTTTTTTTCTGTACAGTGTATGGGATGGCCTGTGAATGTGCAAAATGATTGAAATGAATGATAAAAGTTTATAAAAACATAAAAAAAAAAAAAAAAATGCCTAGAGCGCATTTTAAATAATTACTACGGAGCCCCACACATGACCATGTAGGAAAAAAGATATATATTGTGGTCACAAATTAAGAATTTGTTTCCCATTATTTATTATATTTTGTTCCCATCGTTTTAGTTCAATCATGAACACAGATTAAGAATTTGTTCCCCTCGTTTTAGTAAAACTGTGGCCGTGTTGTACTATTTTTTCCCCTCCTTTAGGGTACGGTTACACAACAACGATGTACTAAAATGGAAAAAGTACACTTTGAAACCCATTTCAAAAATGGGTTTGTCGCGTAAATAAATGGCCAAAACGCATAAGAAGTTTTCTGTTTTTTAGTTGAATATGGTGTTGTATAAACGCCTCAGTAAATCATGGCAACGCTGTACTAATTAACTTCCCTTGTTTTAATAAATCAAAATGAGGGATATAATTAGTACACCATGGCCCACAATCATCAAATACTATAGAAGTTGCGAGAACTCATTTTTAATTTGTGGCCATGATTTAACTAAAACTAAGGAACGAATAGTAAATCGTAGCCATGAATTAATAAAATGAAGAAACAAATGAATAAAAACAAAATTATTCTTAATTTGTGGCCATATATGTTTGTCTGCATGTCATGTGGCTCTGTTTTAGACTGTGCGCAGCAAAATAGTTAGTATTTTAAGCCAAATCTTTTTGGATTTTGTGTTCCAGTCTACGACACCCCCCAGAGCCGGTTGCACCTAGCCCTGCTCACCTGCCTGTTCCTGCTTCTGTCTGCGCTGGGTGTAGCACTGTACTGCACGGACCGCCCGAAGACCCCAGCGTGCCTGCGAAGAGAGCTGCAGACAGCACTGGCTGTGTACCTGCTTCAGTTCAAACAGATCGTTTGGGCCTGCTGGATCTGGCTGACCATGCAATGACCATAACTGACCACATGGGGGGGCAGCAATGGGCAAAAAAAAAAAACATAAAAGGTCAGGATGTTTTTTGAAGGACTGTGGAGGAAAAAAATATATACTGTATAAAGGTTCTTCTTTTTTTTTTTTTTTAATTATTATTATTATTTCTTGATTTTCACTGTTATAATCAGACTGGCCTCCAGTCGAAGTCTCTGAGAATGTTCAACATCCACCTCTTTTACTTTGTGGTTGATTAAAGGCCATGTGCTTTTCCACACCATTAATGGATGGTGTGCTTTTTTGCCCTTTATGGTGGCATAGCTAATGCCACATCCTCATTATATGGAGCCATATATATTTAGATCTCTGTATGTAGCTCTTTTTCCTCTTATAGTGGTTCTGGGTGATATGTTTTTAAGGAATAGGCGTAATCAGGCCTCAGGCCATCAAAGATATACAGTAGACATGTTTGTTTCTTTATCAGAACAGATTTGGAGAAATTTTGCATTACATCACTTGCTCACCAGTGGATCCTCTGTAGTAAATGGGTGCCATCAGAATGAGAGTAAAAACATCATTATGATTCAAAAGTAATCCACATGACTCCAGTCCATCAGTTAACGTTCTGTGAAGCAAAACGCTGTGTGTCTGTGAGAAACAAATTCACCATTAAGGCGTTTTTAAGAAACTTTCAATATTTTTTACTTGCAAATTAATGTGACATTTTTTAACTCGGCTGTTTGGACTATAATATTGACTGCAACCCACTTCACTGTGGGAGGATCCACTGTTGAGCAGGGTAATGCAATGTTAAAATTTCTCCAAAACAAGAAGAACAAACTCATCGTGCATTTTGGATGGCCTGAGGGTGAGTACATTTTAAGTAATATTTATTATTTATTGCTGAACTATTTCTTTAAAGCATCTTTTGGTCCTTTTCTGAAGAATACTTGTGCAGCAATATTAGTTAAAACTTCTAGCACTTGAAATTATACAGGACTGTCAATACAGAAAATTACTGAATGAATTCTGTCCACAGGTAGAGCCCGACTGATATATTTGGTAGGTCAGTATTATCAGTCAAATTAGGCATGCAATATATTGAATTCCTATATTGGTCTTTAATAAGCAGTTTGGAAAAGAGCCAGGTGTAACGGTGAGCACATGCATAATGACATGTGCACTGTCACAAATAGTTCCATTTTAGTGCCTGAAAACACTTAGACACACGCATATCGCATGTGCTTATAGAATGAGCAAACGCATGGCTGGATCATTTCCTGCTAGTGCTGTTCTTTGTGTTCTTTGCTTCATATAATATTTACCTCAGAGTTTTGCATCAAAAAAGGTTCATTTCTAAAGCACTATTTTTGTCTTAGGATATAATAGCCAATATAAGGGCTTTCTGATTCAAGAGAACAAACAAAAATAAAGACAGGATTGAGTTGGAAATATGTTTATCCTCAGGACATATTCAAGAATGGCTTTTTTCATGACAGCTTCAAAACATCTTAATATATATATATATATATATATATAATATATATATATATATAATATATATATAATATATATATATATATATATTAAATCTGATGATTTAATTAATTAATAATTCATGATTTTTTTATTTAAAAAATGAAAAATGATAAATATAAAAATAATATTTAAATGATTTAAAGTAAATATTAAAATGTTGTACACAAATGAGGAAAATTGTGTTATTACTTTTATTGCACTGATAATTACGCCACATGATGGTTTTCAAGTCATGCAATAACATTTAAAAAAAAAAAAAAAAAAAAAAATATATATATATATCTATATATATATTATATATATATATATATATATAATATATTAATAGATATATATATATATAATTTTCAGAATCATTGATACCAATATGAATACGAAGATTACATTTCTAAGAACTTGACACATTTGAAATTATTTTTATATACAATTTTTATTTATTTTTTTTTTATTTTATTTTTTTATCGTAAACACCCTTATGTCATTGACTCATTATTAGATCAGACCCAAAATCAGTCAGGCTCTACAGAATGTGCACACTGTATTCTCTATGAACCAATGTATCACATTATATGAGCTTTTTTATTTATTCAATGCTTTTTTTTTTAATGCACTTGCTGTACATAATGTGGTTGAATGTGTCTGTGGAATGCAAGACAATGCTATTTATTTTACTAATAATCAAATAGGTTTAGAATACAAATATGCGTTTTATGCATTTATGAAACATGTATATGACACTAATTATTGTTAAAGAATATATTTCAATGTAAATGAGAAAAAAGAACTGGCACAATGACAACACTTTTAGTATTTATCTACTTTACGATGAAATGAAGGGCAAAGCTGTTCTGTTAAGCACAAACGTTTCCATCTGCCACTAATTCTCTTAGAAAGAGATATAAGACTGTTGAAGGTCAAATATTGTGTCATGCACAGCCAGATTTTACATGGCAAATGAAAGAATGCCATTTTAAATAGCTAAATACTTTATAATGTTCACAATATTTAAGGTTATATTTTACATAAACCTGTACCAGCATCTTGGCCTAAGCCTAATAACGGTGCATTCATTTGTTTTACTATGTTTTATAAAATGTTTCTTTTTCTATCTTTTTTTACTGTTCCACTCAAGTTTTACACTTTTAGTCTCTTAATCTTCCTTTGTATCAGCAGCTATTCAGTATCTATTTTTCTAGTTTTTGGGCAAGCATTTTCTATCAAATTATATCAGTCTTTGGTTTCTAGTGTCGACAAAATAGCTTATTTTCTCCATTAGCACACAACTTGACATGTATTGCTTGAATGGAGGGGACAGTACACCCAAAATTGAAAATCTGTCATAGTGAAGAGATATTATATACACACACGCACCTGTTCAAAAGTTTGGGGTTAGTAAGATTTTTTGATTTTTTTTTTAAACGGATGCATTAAATTGATCAAAAGTGACAGTAAAGACATTATTAGTCCAATTACAACAGATTTCTATTTCAAATGAAATGACTGTTCTTTTGAACTTCTATTCATTAAGGAATCCTGAAAAAAATTTTTCAAGCAACACAACTTTTTTCTTGATAATAAAAAATATTACTTGAGCAGCAAATCAGCATATTACAATGATTTCTGAAAAATCATGTGACACTGAAGACTGGAGTAATGATGCTGAAAACTCAGCTTTAATATCACAAGAATAAAATACATTTTAACATATATTACATTTTAAACTGTTATTTTAAACTGTTGTAATATGTATTTTAGAATATTTTACTGTATTTTTTTATCAAACTAAATGCGTTTTGGTTAGTATAAAGAGCCTTTCTTTAAAAAATCTTGCCGACCCCAAATATTTAATATTTACTAAAAATGCAATTGGATTAATCCCCATCAATACAATTGATAAAGAGAAATGAGTTAAAGGTGCACAAATAATTAACAAAACTACTGTGACCTGCATCAAAACACTGTGAGTTACTAGATAGAGATATTTTATGAATGTTGTAGGAGAAAATGATGAAAATTGTTGTCAGATATTTTGTGCACTGTATGACTAATTTTTATTTATGCACCATTTAATTAGCACACTTGCTTATTATACCCATTTCAGGGGAATTCAGATTACAAAAGGGGAAATATACTAAATATGTTGTACTGCTGAGCCTTCCAATCGCTGAAGCAATAAAATCACCACAGGTCAAGTACACATTCTAGTCTTTCTGTAATGTGTATTTTGAATAGAGTGCTCTTTATCGGCAATATAATCACTGCATTTCTTTTGTTTAAAATGTTTCAAGACCAAAAAGAGCTCTAAATCGTCAAACATAGTTTAAAGACTGAATTTTATTTCATGATCAGAGAAATCAACACATTGCTTTGTATTTTCATCACCCCCCCCCCCTTGCTGTTTATATACTGCTATTACTGCTTTTATTAAATAAAAGCCCTAAAAACAAATATAGACTTATAATGTTGAAGGTTACAGAGATGTGTTCACACTATCACACAATAAATAAAATGATGCACAAAACAATCTATGCATATGTTTTATACTCGGAAACATGGGCCTGAGTATGTTACAGAGTAACGGTGAATCCTGGCTCATGCTCATAAACTAGCAAAACTGAAATAGAGTTCCTTTAGAGTTAGGAAGGACTTGTTATCATAAGATACTTAAACCAAAATGGCATACATCAAATTGTATTGCAACATGCACAACAATATTTAAAAACATAGTGAACTATATATGGAGTGTAATGACACAAACTTTGTAGATATAGCAAATCATTAAATTATCCCTCGAAATTGCACATATCTCATCAAACTTATGATGTCATATCCCTGAAGATTTGTCACTTAATAGCTTTAAACAGAGCCTAGACTTCATCTCGGTCTGTCTGAATTATTGATATATATGTACATGCAAGCATGTTTTCCATAGCAATCCCTTTACATAGGAAGGAAACTACCACAGTAATAACATCATTATATATGTTTTACATATAGAGGCAGTACTGGAAGGGAATGAATCCTTTAGTAAAGAAAACCAGACATGGATCAAAACACACCTTCAAATAGCGTGTAAAACTAGAATTACCTGAGCTACATTGTATGGTACTCAGTCCAACTCCTCCGCTAATGTAGAGCACTGTATGGAATAGCGACCGACTGGAAGTTTGATTGCTTATTTCTAGCACTGCTTTAAATAGGCTCTAGAAGGAAAGAATCATTTGGTTGAGTAAAAACATAACTGGCAACAAGACGCTGATTGTATGTCACACAGGATTTATAAGAACGTTATTTAAGCACACTTCCACACTTATTTAAGCACACTTCCAAAATTCTATATTCTTTTATCAGCTACTCACCCAAATTTGTTATCTTGAAAAACAAATGAAGATATTTTTAATGAAACCTGAGAAATTTCTATCCCTCCACGGAAAGTTCAAATGCCATGTATGCTTTGTTTGATGCATGAGAAACCAATGAGCTTTGTTGCTTGCATGGGACTCAATCATGTTTACCATATTTAATGTGCTCTCTGTATTTGCATTATCAATGTCTATATGAGGCAGATTTAATTTGGGGTTTTATCCACATATAATGGTTACCGATGTTCTCCTTCAGCCCCTCCCCTGGATTTCCTGCGCTCCATTCTTATGGGTTATTTACAATGGTATGAACTTTTTTCAAGCTTTTGTAGCCATTGCCTTTCATTGAAGGGACAGCCCTATAAGGAAGCTTGTTGCCCACGGGCCCATGGACACCCAAACACAAATCAAAAGTACTTTTTAACGGCGGAGAATTGTGACTTTTTATCTCGCCAGTTTTGTTCATAAGCTCAATTAGGTGTTTTATACAGCCCGATTTCAATGGCAATATCGTACCTATTTTACCAAGGTGGCTAATTTGTAATTAATTCTTACCCCACACTCGTACAAATTCATCCGAATTGTTCAAACTTCGTAAAATATGTACAATTTGGCCAAAAATCTTATGAATTGCTGAAGGACCTAACACCTACACCCCCCATAAAACCTAACCGCCCACTAGGGGTTTAGACAAATCTGTATGAAAATTGTTCGATTGCGGTCATACACCATTTGTACGTAATCGCCACCCCACTCGTAACAATACGGACGAATTGGTCATCTGATCGCGTGGTTTATATCACACTTATCCGGCCCCCGTTAGCCTTGCCACGCTCCACTCAGTCTTGTGCCGCCCTCCCGTTCCGCGTGCCCCGACCATCTATAACCTCTGAATGTGCGCACCCGAGTCGGCCGTTCTAGAGCCACACCCCCCATCTGCATTATGAAGTTTCCCTGTACATTGCACGCTACCTTCGCTCCCGATTTTAAACTCACCATTAAGAAAAATAGTCAGGTCGATGTGCGACGCCTCAATGGCAATTCTGAGACGTTGGAATGTGTGATGGACTCAACTTGCAACTGTAAGAAAAAAGTCTGAATGTGAGCTCATTCAAGTTGCCCTTACGCACCCGAAAAAAAGGGGTTCCATAGCAATTCTCTGGGCATTGCACATGCTCTGCATTTTGTGTTTGCAGATGATTGAAAGTCTTACAAGTTTGGGATAACATAAAAGAATTGGAAAGTCTTACAGGTTTGGGACAACATGAAGCAGTAAAAAAAGAATATTTCGTCCCCAGAAACTTAAGGGTGTTTTAAGCTCAACATCAAAAATTTTTGTGATGAATGATGTGTGACCTCTGTCTGAACAATTGAGTGCAGATGATGACTTTTCTCAATCATTGTCGATTGTCAAATAAAATGTAATTCAGAAGCATTTGGTTCAGTTAAGCTCAACTGAGGTCAATCAAAAGTTGAGAAACACCAACTAATGAGCCAAATTTAGAAGCTTATAAACACATTTTACTTGACAGTATATTTCAAAGCGTTGAAAATGTTGAGCTGATCATATCATGCCACTTTTCTCATCTACCACATCAGAGCACCGGTGTGGCGAAATGCAGCCGAGTAGGAACTCTCTTTCTCCTGGATCAAGCTGTCCACCCAGATCCCTCTTTGACGGTAGTTATGATAGACCTTCAGAAAGGCCATGACAGTGATGCCAAGCCAAGTCAGCCAGGCCGCCCACAACCCAAACTAGAGGAAGCAGAAAAGGCTTGACTGTTATATTCATGAGAAAAACTGGTAATGAGCAGTGTGAAACAAAAACTAAAAATGGAAAAGTCAACAAGACCAACTCTGAATGCTGGAAGTCTGCAACAATGTGAAGATTAATAAATAACAATGTGAAGGTCAGAATTTTAGTACTTCCAACTCCATCGTCCCGAAGTCATTGGGTGTTTGATTAAATCCTTGAATAAGGTCTGTAGGTGAACACAATACTCAAGATATTTTTTACGTTTTATTCAAAGACATAAAACACATCAGTACATTACTTTGTGATTTTTGACTGATGTCACTGTGGTGTAGTTCATTTATTGGCTACATTTATCTTTTTACTTCAGGCGACTGTATTTAGGTTTGTTGTGTTCAATTGTTAAGACTATTATGATAAACAAAACGTGTTAGAATCATAAACTTTTGTTGTTCACAGAGCTTATTTTCTGCAATAATCCAAAAGCCAGTGGAAGAACACTTTTGGGTTTTGTCGAGGGAACAAGGGTGATGCTAACCTTCAGATTGGCCTACAAAAATAAGTCATCACTGCAGCACTCTATTTGAGATTTGTGAAGGTTATTGAGTCCCTATAGTTAGAATATTTAAGCAGTCTGATGTAAAGAAGGATTCTCAGTTTTGATAGGAGTCTTAATTCATTGCTAGGGGTGGATATTAACTAATAGTCTCAAATATCTGACTACCAGAATTTTGTTAAAAAGGATAGTTCACTCAAAATTGAATATTATACTGAATCATTTTAAACCTGTATGAATTTATTTCTTCTGTGGAACTTAACAGCATAACTAAAGTAAGTGTGAGCAAGAGAGTAAGTAAATAATGAAAGAATTGTCATTTTTGGTTGAACTGCCAACATAATGACCCCTACTGAAATAAAGCACTTGTGTAGTTATCATACACAGTTAATATTTTTTAACTGACCAACCTGTGCTATTGCAAACTGGTCATAAAAAGCAGAGTTGTCCAACCCTAGTTCAAGATCAGTGTCCTGAAGATCCTCACAGCTAGAAATGAACAGTAGTCAGTGTTAGATATGATTCACAAACACTTGAAGAATCAACATTTATCAAATAGATATTTCTCATGAAAACCTGAAGAACAAAGTTGCTTGTCAGACACATTCAGGGTTTATATTCAAATAAAGTAGTAGTATGTGGACACGAATACGTGACTGAACTCATGACAGGCCTATCCAATTAACTCTGGCTCTTTTCAAGCTATAAAGGCAGTCATTTTTACATTGTAGTGTTCATTTAAACATTGTAGAAGCAGAAAATAGTGGTATACCTGAAGCGTCATGCTTACCTGCTGGGCATACTGCCTCCTTCTGTGATGGCATCACACCATAGATTGAAACCCACACTGACTATTGTGCTGGACAGGAACACAGCAAACACTACAAACGTGCTGATGAGCAGGTTCAGGAAGGCATTGAAGATCGAGCTGTATAAAGAAAAGTAAAAGAGAGATTTATTCTATTCAAAACTCTATTGTCTTTCTTCTGTGGAACTTAAAAGAAGATATTTTGCAGAATGCTGAGCTGCTCTTTTCCATTAAAAGTGCTAAAGGACAGAGATTCACACCTGTTTATCCTCCGAAAGGCTATGTATAGTTATCTAGTTTTTTATTAATTAGGGATGTAACAATGCACCTGAGCCATTAAAAATCTATACAAATATGTAACAATTCATCTTAGTCATAAATCTTATTTTGTTAAAAAAAAAATAAAAAAACATTAAGAGAAATATGTATTTTATTATGAAATCAGTATATTGAATCGGTGAGAGCTTCATTTACTATAAGTTTACAACTTTATATATTTTGGCATACATACAGTATTTATTTATTTACCATGTAAGTAACCCTTTTTTTTTTTTTTTTTTTTTTTTTTTTTTTCATTGTATGGAAAAAAAAGTATCTTGGACATTCCACCTAACATATCTTTTTGTATTCCACCTAAGAAACATAATAATACAGGTTTGGAACATTTGAATGATGATACAATTTACAGTTTGGGATGAAATAACCCATTTAAATGATTATAAAATTTTCCCCATTAAATTGAAAATTTTAATGCAAAATAAAATAAAAATAGTTTTATAACAGAAATAACAAAATAATAACTTATATTGATTTTTATAGTGGCTTAACCTGAGAATTATGTGTGAATTATTTATATACAAAATATTAAAAGAGCAAGACATATAGTGTGTATATCTATTAAATGTAAAATGTAAATAAATGGCCTTTGGTTTCAGACTGACGGACTAGAATCATATAGCAATTATTAATAATCAATCTCATTATTCAAAATTCATTCCATGACTTGAGGCTGTTCTAAACCACAGTATAACCCACTATACCAGCTGATTTATACTTTGTTAGGGCCACACATTCTTCTTTAAAACAATGAAACCATTTAATCACAAATGTGTCACAGTTTATTGTTATTGAACATGTTTCCCATATAAGATCGTATTTAAAATGAAATATGTAACGAATGTAGCAGCTCCTCTGTGCTGCTATATGACATAACTGCACCCATGCATCAAATTCACAAGCAATTGGATGAAAGAAACGATCCCTCACTCATCGTGGCCTTTGCAGATGAAGAACAGCGTCCTCCAGGCTTGTACGGCGGACAGGATGAGCGACGCGATGCCGACGGCGGTGATGAAGCTGCAGGAGGACTGTGGCCCCCATTCCTCCACAATGAAGCGCTGCTTAGACACCGTGATGTTCTCATTCTGCCACATCCCCCGCGTAAAAGCAGACATAAAAACGGCTGGGGTTATTTTTAACCCAAAATGCTGGGCTGAGTCTTTATGGGTTCATTTTGATTGGGTTTATTTTATTAATTTTTTAAACACTTTTGGGTAGGTTTCAATTTACAACAGGTGTTGAGTTTAAACCTGCTGGGTGCCCCCAACGCTGGGTTATTAACGCGCCCTATGAAGAGTTTAAATCGCTTTCCAACTGTCATTTTGGAAGAACAACGGGGCAAAAGCCACTGGGTTTCAACTGTTTTAAGGTACGTTTATTTTAATGTTTTCATTAATAATTCTTTTTAACTGGGCAGAATTATAACTTCTATTTCTCTGCTCGGAAACACTAATGGTAAACTTATACAGGCCAACATTAGTTATATTAAATGACGAACAGTTTACCTCAAACGGCCCATCTTCTACGTTACGTGTACACCAGCATAATACCACGTGGTGTTAAGGTATCTAAGACGACAGATTAATAGAGTGCTTTACTTTAATGCGAGTATCAGCCAGCGACGGAATGCGCTGAAATATGTGAAAAAAAAACATATCCGTGAAAATAGAGGGAAAGAGTCGTTCCTGACACTGAAAAGGAATTTAACATTTAAGTGAGTCAAAATAAGTGAATACGACTTTCTGCTAGCCTAATACTAACGCATGCAGTTGTCCGATATCGAACATGTAAATCATACACATTAGTACACTGTCGCGTGGACCGAGGTCTTAAAAGAACCGACGATCCGGTTCAAATAAACCGGTAACACCGGTCATCAGTTCTCGGACAAAAGTGATTCCCGGAAAGGAATCGACGTCTCAGGGCCTCGATACATTTCAAAAGTGCGCGCACGCACAGCGAGGGCCGTAGGCTGCGTTAGTGAGGGGATTTTTGATGCCTGTGGGTTTTATAAAAGTCTTTTTCCATACGTAAATAAAGGTTTTTTGGTAAGTCATAATTCAAAATGTTTTTTTTTTTTTGTCAGAAGAGCACATGGATACATTTGTGAGAGAAAACTCGTCGAATGCAGTTTTATCGAGACGTGTAACGGTAAGTTTCAATGTTTACATTTATACATTTTTAACATACATAATGTTTGTCTGTGATAATCAACTAACACTTGCGTAAATTAAAAGCACATATAATTTTGTTTCGTGATAGTTAAAGCTGCACTTTGTAACTTTGTTGTCAGAATGTACATAATTTTATGAGAAAATACATTCATATACCCATTTTTCCAGATCGTGTTTTTGACTTGTCCCAAATCACTTTGGTACACCTATAAGTGTTTATATATGGACTATTTTAAAGCTGCAGAGTAACCCAGTACCTGCGTGACCTGTCATAGAAATTTCTTTGTGACTATGCAGTGTGATCTCACATATCTGTGTGCCAGTGACTGTGATTGTGTGTTTCGATATAGCCACATATTAATATAAAAACTGTGATTATACTGACTGTAACATCCTATTGGTTACACAGTTTGAAAGCACACCTTTCAGCCAATCACTATAGCATATTCAGCTTCTGTAGACCTACTCATAGGTGAATTTAACTCATAATCATGATGAACTTCACACAGTTTATTGAACTGAATCACTGCTATTAAAATCTGTATTTTGTTTACTTTATTTTATAGGTTGGAACAAGACGTGGAATTCCTTAACCGAGCAGTCCACAAAACCCCATCCATTTGTCATGGCAATTTGAAAATGCCAGCAGATCAATCAGACATTGATCATAATCAATGGACAGGTAAGGACATTCTGGACAATTTTCAAAAGGAATTGCAAATTGTATATTTAATTGCATTTTTCCACATCTGGACGCATAAATTGTGACATAGACCAAACGCAATTGAAAAGCATTTGAATTTCAGATGCCTTACACGCAAACCTGTCAATCTGTGTCAGGGGTGGGACTATACTATGGGACATGTTTGTATTGGGAGAGATATTTTGTAGTTTTTACCCCAAATCTCACTGTTTGCACTCTGATGCACGTCAGCAAAAAACAACCCTTGCAGTTCTACTCTTATTTGCCTATTTGCATCTTACCCTATATTGTATTCCTCAGGTGAAAAGCACTTGGTTAATGGTGAATATTGACCAATAGTACCATTGTGGCTCCCACCGTTAGCAGGGGATAGTAGCTGCATTTGGGGTTAAAATGACTAAAAAGATTATTTATTGTGTAAGGTGCCAAGAAATATAGGGAGACCCGGGTTGCACTGTCTGTTCTTTAACACACATCTCTCGGAGTAGCAGCTGCCTTTAGTAGTGCCTTTACCTCCATTGTCCAAAGCATTTGGCACAATTGTCTTTGAGTGACGTCACCTCCCAATACAAACACACCCCATAGTATGGTCCCACCCCTGACACAGATTGACAGGTTTCCATGTGAGGCATTGGAAATTCAGATGCTAAAATAATTGCGATTCCATTTCAGTTTTGGCATGTTACATGTGCGACAACAGTGAAGTGAAAAAGCAGACGTGGTAATTAATAACACCCGATGTACTTGTTCTTATGATGCATCTAAGCTAACATTAGTCTGTTTCATTTTTATTCCCGAGGTCACCGTAGCCACCCGGATCCAGTCTGTATCCAGATCAGATGGTGGATCAGCACCTAGAGTTGACCTCTACAGCCCTGAAAGACAGTGGATACCAGGACAACTAGATGAGCCCCAGAGACAGATCCCCAGTAAAGACCTTGTCTCCTAGACGGACATCGGCACAAGACATCGGGAACCAGATGAGTCCCCTGCACAATCTGACTTTGCTGCAGCCTGGAATTGAACTGCTGGTTTCGTCTGGTCAGAGGAGAACTTGCCCCCCAACTGAGCCTGATTTCTCCCAAGGTTTTTTCTCAATTCTATCACCGATGGAGTTTTGGTTCCTTTCCGCTGTTGCCTCTGGCTTGCTTAGTGGGGACACTACTTGATTGCACAGCTGGACGATAAATCACTGAATCAATGATGAACTGACTTTAACTGAAAATTGAGTATTTACTGTTGTCCTTTTGCATTATTACACACTATTTTCCTATTTAATACTGTAAACCTGCTTTGACACTGTATTTTTTAAATATAACAGGCTCATTTACTCATCATACATGGAAAATACAGTTGCAAGTGGACTTTGCTTTTCCATTTGAAATTTGGCAGTCACTGTGCATTAGTGAAAACGCAAACAGTAATGCAAGATTTTGCAATTGTGTTTTGATTATGTCACCAATTTGTCACATGTGGGAAAACGCAATTGAAAATATAATTTGCAATCCTTTTGAAAATTGTCCTTCCATAGACAGGCTCTATAGCAGAGTTCACTGCTCTCAGCTGTAGATCTTTGCTTCAAAGTTTCTAAGTGTTTGACAATAGTTCACCCAAAAATGAAAATTCTGTCAGTAATTATTCACCCGGGTCTGAAAGCTCTTGGATTTCATCGAAAATATCTTAACTTGTGTTCTGTAGATGAACAAAGGTCTTACGGGTTTGTAACAGACATGAGGGTGAGTAATAAATGAAAGTATTTTCATTTTTAGGTGAACTATACCTTTACTACCTAAAACAGTGTACAAATCTACCTAGGAGTCTTTTATATACCTGTTATAAATTTTAGGACATCTTTAAATGATTTTGCATTCTCTGTCTTTTTAAATTTTAATTGTTTATGTTTAAAGAATGTGTATTTAAATAGCTTGTAAACATGTCAAAATATAATAATTAAACAGCTAGACAAAGGTCATTCAGAACTAATTTTCTTATTTATTGCAACTGTATTTCTGTGATTTTTGCATTTGTTGAAAACGAAAAAAGAAAATTGCATGTTGTTTGTCATTGGTACAAATTTTGACACATTTGTGAATGTCAGATTGCATTAAAAAATAATAACTTTTTAACAGTCTAAATAACCTGTATTCTTCATTATTTATTAATCCATGATTGTCTTGTTAAGCATAGGGGAAATTATGAGAATAACCCAGCAAGATAACCCAGAACCACAAAAATGCAAACACACACAATGGTTTAAAAATGGCTATATCTTGGGTTTTCTCAACAACCCAGAAAGATCAGTGCAATCTATAGGGGAGAATTATTTAGTCAAGTCTATTTTATTTTATGAGGGCTTTTAGGCTACTACTATTGTTTTACAGCTTTGCAGTAGTGTTTAAAAAAATATAAAAAATTGAATAAAATAATACATTGAATGATGAAATTGACTTTTTAAAAAATAACAAGAAAATACTATGCCAAAAATAAATAAATAAATGTTTATAAATTAAAATATATAATGCACATAATCTGCTGATCAACTAACAGACCAAAATTCAAGCTATGCACTCTGCTATAGACCTCAGTTTTTTATTTGCAGTTCTGAAGCAGTCGCCTCTTTGACATGACAAACTCTTCTTGCTTTCTATATTCATCAAAAATACTAAATAATTATTCATAATCAGCTTTGATATTTCTATGAATATTAATTGTCAAAGGTCTGTGTCAGCTGAAAATACAGAAATGTGATGGTTGCCTGATAACACTTCCATTCACATCCATTGAAAAAGTCCATCCCCTGTCGTTCTCTCACATCAAAATACCAACATATTTGCTTAGAGCTGTTTTCACATTTAAACAGTGCTTGATCTGGCATCTCGATTCAAACTAGAAGACCTTTTCACACTGGAGGAAGTAATATTATGGTTTGAGTATTTTAGCCAAAAGCAAGGGTTTGAGGTTAAAATCACCTTAATGATGGATTTGTGTCTTACATACATGCAGGTTTTCGCTTTACAAGACGCACTGATGGACTGGAGTTGTGTGGGATTACTTGTGTTTTGTTTTTGTTAAACATCCCATTTACTTTCACCTATTTAATTGTTATGTTGCCATAAAATACAGTTTAGGCTAGGGTTAATAATAATAATACATTACACAATAATAATAACAATAAAATTGTAATATTTTATCCAGTTAGCATGAAAATGTACTGCATAACAGTACATACTGTACATAAAGCTTCTAAAGTGCAGAAGGAAATCCATTGCTGCTTTCTCAGCATTTGAAGTCACCGCACCACATACTCTACACGCTTTCAGCTATTTTCACTTAATTGGTTTTGTAAGGCTTAGAGCAGCCAAGAAACCATTCTTGCAGAACGGCAACAAGCTGAGGAAATTACAGTATGTGGGTCCATTTACCTTTGAGTAACAACCAGTGCCAGAAAGTCCTTGAATGCAATGAGTGCAAAATTTTAAACTGTTATTACAATGACGCCTTCTGTAAAGCAGGCACTGTCATTAAATATACAGCAGGTGTATCATAACATAGCTGATATTGTGTTAGATCATTGACAGGACAAGAAGAAATCATATTATATAGTGTTTTTATAAATGACATGACATTCTTCAGTTTTCAAATACCTTGTGCATAAAAAAGTACTGAATAGCAGATACATAATTAAAAGCATGTTCATAATATTTGTAATTTTAACATTTATATTGTTAACATTTGGTGTATATATATATATATATATATATTTATATATATATATATATATATATATATATATATATATATATATATATATATATATATATATATACACACACACAAGATATATAATAAGATGTGGTTGGCTAATATGCACGCATACATTTTTTTTTCCCCATCAGTTTAAGTTTTGTACATGACTTTATTGTGATATTTTTGATCAACTAAAACATTTACATATGACAATTGTAATAACACCCTTTAATTAATGTATAATATGTTAAACTTATGATTGCATTTGTTTATTGTTTAATTTTTTATGCTGATGGTTTTTGCTATTTTTTATTTATTTATTTAACATTTAAGCTCGCTTGATTTGTTTCTCATTTTTTCGCTGATGGCCTTGATGTGAAGTTGGTCTATGATCAATCTGATTAATGGTCACTTTAAGAGATCCTCTCCAGCCTGTTACTTCATCTTTCTCTTCCTGATCACAAAAAAAAGCATAAAATTATCAAATTAAATCAAATGTGGCTGTTATCCTGTGTTCTCTCTAATTTCTTTCTGAGTGTATGTGGATAGAATGAGAGAATCAATATCCTCATGGCCATTAATGTATGTGTCTATGGTCACTGAATTACTGATAAGTTATAGCAACTGTATCAAAAAAAGCTGCTGTGTGGACAGATTATATAGAATAAGATATCGACTTTAAACAGAAACTGAGAGCATGCTGAATTTGCATCATAACCACAGGAGCATAAAATATTATTTATGCATTATCACCAGTCAAACTTCATAAAATGAGATTGTGAACTGAGTGGTGAAATCCTCACCAACTGTCACTGTATAGTGGCAAACGAGTTGAGACCAAGTTTTTATATGAAAAGCCCCATGTGTCCAATTTTAGCAGTCTAAATTACAAGGGGCAGCTTTTAGAAACTGTTAGTTGATGGTGCTGAATGATTATGCAATGCACACCTGCTATGCAAAAAATCAGCCTCACCTTCCTGATGTTATACTGCCACTGTGTGGTCAGAAGTCTGGGATGAATTCTGTAAATTCAATGAAATGCCTGTTATACAACCAGAGGTAAAATGCTGTTTAGCATGTCATACCGTTTGCCTCCCTGTTTTTCCACTCTTGGATCTTGGATGGAAGATCTAAGAAGCTTCCAAGCCAATGAGGTTGGGGACATCGTGCAACAGGAAATGTCCGTGTTTTCTGAAGAGAGGAAGATAAGAGATACTGGTTATTAAATCAGATACACATGGATCAGAGAATATCAAGGACAAGGAATCAACTGTTAATTTAAAAATTTTATTAATTCATAACTTAAATAATAAAATCAAATAAAATTATTATAATTATTGGTAAAATAATTAATTATAAAATTGAATAATTAATATTATTATAATTTATTATTTGTGGAACTTTTATATGACATAAAAAAGCATCAGTCAGTTTCTTTTCTTAATACATTTGTCAGTTAAATAAAAAAAAAATAATAATTGTTCATCACAATAACTTTGAATATTCCACTAAAATTTAGCAAACCAAAATGTATCTAAATACTTTTTGTCAATTTTTTTTTCACAACAGCATATGCCATGTTTGAATTATCTAAAAAAAACCAAACAAACTTTTTTTGTAAAATGTTTTGCTTTGAATTTGTTTGTATGTTTTGTGTGTGTGTGTGTGTGTGTGTGTGTGTGTGTGTGTGTGTGTAGATCAAGTAAATACTTGATTCTTTAAAGTTTATACTTTTTAGGCCACAGTACATTATACCTCGTGGTAGGAGAAACCTGCTCTAAAGCAGGAAGCAGTCCGCTGGAAGCCTGGTCGAGTTTCCAGCGCCTGTTTCCACCAGCTGCCCAGCTTACAGTGACCCACCCCGGCCTGAGAGGTGGTCCGGAAAATACACTGCTATCTTTTTTTGTGCTAGTGATCCTGGACTCGCTTGAGGACCGGTGTCTGGACTGCTGAGAAAGACTGAGCTGCTGGGTGTGGGACGGGCTGGACTCTGGGAACCAGCAGGATTCTGGAGCTGCCGTGGGATCGTTGGGAAGATGGCTGAGGCCCCTGAATCCACCTATGGAGCTTTAATGGGCACGTAAGGGAACAGGGCCTGGTAGTGTTCTCGATCATCTACTCATATGTGTCAGCATGTTGTAGATGATCCAGGAGGTTGTGCATGGTATTTGTGATGGCGCAGGAATTGAGGATTTCTGGCTGGTCTATGGCATCTTCAGGATATGAAAGTCTTCCTGGCATTCCCTGCCACTTTCGTGTGGAGAGACAGCGCCTGCTTTTTACAAGAAGTAACAGGCCAAAGACTTTGTTAACAGGAGGCAAAATGACTTTTTGGTGTGGTCCATGTGTTTAGTTATTTACAGTAAGTATGAAGGGAACACAGACAGACAGAGAGACGTGGTTGTCTATTATGCAACCATACATTTTTTCTCTCATCAATTTATTTATTTATTTTACAATATGTGGTCATAAAGGCATCACTCACCCTTAAGGATTTCAGCTCTAGAAAGCTGCTAATTCTTGACCTTAGAATCCTGCAGGCAAACAACTCTGTGTTTGGCTGACTGGGTGAAATGATCCACCTCTTTCTAGTCTCTCAGTCAGAATCGTGGGCTTAATGCCAGCCATCAGCACCCCAGTTTTATTGTAAGTTAACGTCTCTGTGGGAAAAAAATATAGTGATCATTGTCATCCCCCCATGCTCAGTGAGAGGCACTATCTATATATCAATCTTCAGAGTGACAGTTTTGGCCAAGCTTCGAGTTTGTTCTTTCATACTGTATCTTAGTATAAGGGCGGTTACCATTACCTTTATATCCTAGATATTTCACAGAAAAAAAATAGAATAACAAAACAGCATATCTTGGAGGTATTTAGACTTGGAAACGTAAGTGTTTTTGAAAGATATAAATTCATGTGTCAAATCGCTGACTTTCTGGACAAGAGCATTGCATTTTTGGTGAAATTGTTAAGATCTTCTCTGAAACTCTCACGTATACGTCATACATAAGAGAGGTTGATGTCTTTTCTCTCAAAGGAGAAAAATCTCAGATTCTGGAAATAACAAGTTTCCATTTTTTCACTCAAATTTAGCTCACGACTGTGAAATCCGAATGATTGAGATGTATTCGTCTTCTGGTGATAACTCTGTCCGGTTGGACGATCTTCCCCTTTAACTAGATTCCTAAATTAGGAGGCAAACTCAACTGATTAGAAAAACTACCAGTCATACAAGGTTATGAGACTCCACCCTGACTGCTGTGGGGGGTTTGATAACAAAGTTCTGACTCTCACGCTGGGATCCTCGGGAAGTGAGCACACTGAACTGATGTCCTCATTTACGTAGCAGTTAGGGTGAAGGTTAAGTGTGCTCAAGAGTCTAAAAAACAGCAAGAGAAACACAATCAAACATCAATGTGGAATCACTCTTACAGTAACATTTGCAAACCCTTCAGTCGGACTATAAAATTGAAAAAAAGGAATGTTCAAAACATAAACAAACTGAACAAAATCATTCACGATAAGTTGAATTAATGACAAATCTAGTAGCATGAAATCATACCTAACATAACATGAAATGACCACATTGATATGTCTATCATGATTTGTGATCGACAGCTGTCAGTAAAATGACCTAGTGTTTATTTTTGTGTCCAATTTCTATAAACCAGTGACTAGCTTTTCATTAAAGTTAATATTCATATTGTTTATAAACCCATCTGTTCAGGTTTATAGAAGAAAACAGAGAGCTTGTTTTCAGAGAGTTGCTTGTCACGAATAATAGAGGCTCACCTCCTCTCTGCATGTGGGCCTCGACTGCAACCACCCCTCAGCTGAGTGTGAGATGACGTCCAGTTTCCACCCAAGGAGAAAAATCTTCCTCTATAAACTTTATAAAAGATCTTTTATTAATGTTGAGTCAGAATATAACAGTAATAGAAGGCTGTTTCAAACCACAAGATTACTGGTAAAAAATAAAAAAGATAACCTTTTTACTCCACAATTCTGAAATTGTAAGATATATAGACTTTTTTCCTCACAATTCTGAGTTTATATCTCACAGTTTCTGTATTTTTCTCTATCTTGCAAGAGATAATCGTAGAACGGTAAAAAGATGTTAACACGCAACTGATAAGATACTGTATAAATTTAATTCTAAGAAGTCGCAAGTGTGAGATATAAACACGCAATTGTGAGAGAAAAGACCGCAAAAGTTGCAATTGATTTAATTTTTTTTATTATGTGGTAGAAATAAAAACAGAATTGTGAGACGTAAAGTCAGAATTACATTTATGTAAATTGCGAGAACAGTCAGAATTGCGAGATGTACAGTAAATTGTGAGAAAAAAAGTCAGAATTACAGGATGTAAATAATTTATGTTAAAAATAAGAATTGCTTAAACTCAGAATTGCAAGAAAAAAGACAGTTGAAAGATCTAAACTGAGATTTGTAAGATATAAGTCAGAATGGCATGATGTAAACTCAGAATTGTGAGAAAAAAAGTCAGAATTGTGTGATGTAAACTCAAAATTGCAAGAAAATTCAGAATTGCGAGATGTAAACTAGGAATTTAGAGGGGAAAAAAATCTAAACTGCAAGCTGTAAACTCGTAATTAAAAAATAAGAATTGTATAATGTAAACTGATTTTTTGTGTGATGTAAATTTTTTTGTTTGTAGAGGGATTGAGTTTGTTTTTTTGGAATACTTTATTATTTTTTTAAAGTGTTTATTATTAATTAAAAAATAAGAATTGTATAATGTAAACACCGGGCGTCCATTTAACAAGATCATTACTAAAAAAAAAAACATTCAAATTCAGCAGTCAACAATCCTCAACACCATCAACTTTCCCTGTGTCAGGCTGTTGATGGAGAGCGCCTCTGTGGTGGCTGTCTAGAGTGAGGGCGTTAGATTCGGAACTGCCAGGGATCATGGTCCTGAGCCAGAGTTTTGGTCCTCATCTGGGATCGTGGCTTTCCCTCCTCTTCACGGCACAGCAGTAAGAGTTCCTGCTTTAGGAGGATTGGTGTCTGTGCAGATGGGGCTTCTGAGGCAGACAGCTGGTGGCTGAAGAGCAGGGAATATAAAAAAGCCAACAGATCCCTGCTGTCAGGAGATGTGGAGGGAGAGGAGCAACACTGGAGACTCATTCCATGTATCCGGGGGGGTAATGAATTGAGATGGATAGAAAAATAAACTGCTGGACTAGCTTGATGGAAAGATAGATGAATGTTGCATTCATTTAAAATCAGTGAATGAACATGGCTGTATCTGTGAGTCAGTGCACCTACTGGTCTGCAGAGGGCTAGGTCTTCCTCACACTCTTCCTCAACAGCTCTTTGCTTTGAACTTACAATGAAATGGTCCAACTGATGTGCTCAGTTAGCAACATAGCATGAGAAGTTTGTGCACTGTTTCCCACGATATCTCCAGGTTACTTTTGCGCAGAAACAGCCCCACTCTAAAAAGCAGAAACTAAATAAACAGTAAAATCAATTTTTTTTACTGCAGTAATATTTGCATTCCGCAAAGGATTCATTAAACTGATCAAAAGTGAGCAGTAAAGAACAAATGTCACAGAAGGTGCCTATTTCTTATTTGTTATTCTCTCTCTCTCGCGCTTCTTTTTAACTTTCTACTTAATCAAAAGAGTCCCTGAAAAAAAAAAAAATCAGTTTCGAAAATTAACATGTTTAATTGGCGAACCAACACCAGCATAATAGAATTATATCTGAAATGATCATGTGACACTGAATACTCTGGGAATTGGCTGCTTTAAAATTGCTGAACTGTCCATCACACAGGAAAAATTAAATTTGAAAATATCAAGATAGGAATAGAGGAAAAATGGAAATAAAACTTTAATTTAAATAGCAGTAATATTAATGATACAATATATTGTAACCACATTTACTGTGAGTTATTTTTAGATAATGGTAATGCATCTTTGATTTAAAATAAAATGCAGGCTCGTAGTGACCCTAAGAACAACATATTTAAAAAAAAATAACACATAAACGTTCCTAAAAGGTGAGCTTGTTTCGTACCCGTTATTTTCTTTGGTAAAGGACCTATTTCAATTATAGACTGCCTGAGTATCTTGACAAAATTTCCTAGAGTCCAGTGGGTCATGCATGTGGTACAGCCAGGCAGACAGTGGCCGCGGATTTTGTCCTTCACCATCCAATCACCATACAGCCAAACCAAATAATTTTCCATCAGCATGCTGAGAACTGTATAATGTCAAATAACATGCAACATTATTATGTGAAGATGAAAGCAGCTGTAGTTTAACTGCTTCGTTCTTACAGGTTTTTGACATACTCTTTCTTGCTTAGGTATTGTGCTGTCCACTGGACTGCATATTTTGGCTTTCATATCAGCTTGAGATGAGCCAACCCCCGGTCCACAAAAAATAGCATGGAATGGCAAAGAAATACCAATTTGTTTATACCATTCAGTTTACCCAAATGCAGAAGTTTACCAGTTATCCCAGGGTGAAAATAATTAACGATATCTAGAATCACCTTCACAACGAGAGAGGGCCCACCGTAAGTACTACAAATCCCTGATTCTCACAGGACATGAATGAAATATTTAAAAACAGGTGAACATACTTTAGTTTGGAGTCCTCTAATCAGGAGCCCAGGCCTCAGAGATATACATCTGAAACATAAAGCATAACCATAATAATAACTCCAATGTACTGCAATACGAAAAAACAACAGTCGGAGAAAAGGAACTTAGGTTCATAAGGACATCAAATTGTGATTTACTTGTTGTGTAGTAACACAACCACACAGAGTTTGATTTCTTGAATGTTCTCCATGACTGGGTGTGATGCTGTAGAAGATACTTCAAGTGCTGCTCGGTTCTCTCCTGTCTTCATAAGGTCCTAGAAACAGCATAATGGTGCCATGGCAGTGTTGGAGGACATGCTCTTGGGCTCAATAAGACATTATTGAGTCCTGAAATAACAATGTTCAAGAGCTCACTGGGTTTAGACCAAATGTAACGTAATGGACACCACTCGCACAGTTTGAGTGATGGTTTTGAAAACATCATCTCACTGTTATTATCCGTGATCTAGAAGCCAGAATCCACAGATCTGCTTTGAAATGCAGAGTGGGATACTGAAGACATGGCAGAATTGACTGCAGGAGATCATCCTTACAGTGAAGGAATTTATACACATCCAGGACAAAGTACATTTCATCTGGGAGAGGATTTTGTTTAAGAGAGAGTTATCCTCTCAAAGCTGAGAATGTAAATGATTTTTGTACATGTAATGATGCATATTCATTTTATATAATATATAATATGCATGTGTAAACACACACACACACACACACACCACACACACATTACCATTCAAATGCAAATATTTGGGGTCATATGACTTTTTCAAAAATCCCTTTGAAAGAAGTCTCTTATGCTCACTCGTATTTATTTATTCTTGTTAAATTATTGTGTCTTCATTGTAATTTTATGCAGCACTGGTTTTTTTCCAATAAATAAATAAATAAAACTCAGTACTATAAAAAACTCAGTAATATGAAATACGCGTACTATACTAAGAATTTCAGTTGTATTAAAGGCTATGTTAATCGTTATTCGGCTAAACATAAACAGAAAAAAAATAATCATTCCAACAACAAAAAAAATTATAATATTTTACAAATATAGTTAACCATACTGTTATATTATTGTGGAACAGAAATGCACTGTACATGAATTAATAACATTTCAACATAAAATAAGTGTAAAACAGTAAATAGTTATTAAAATAAATATACTATAATAACTAAATGTTAAAATAGAAAGAAGCAGGATACAATGGCCTGGACAGACAGGATGTCAATATTAGGCAGCACCACTAGCTTTAGCAAAGCCTCTAGAGATGGTGGTGGGTATGTTTGATAGGCACAATCTTCTGAAACCCATACAGACCCATGTTGTTTAACTATATGAGCCACCATAACCTGAATAAGGGAGCTCCACCGGCACGTATCCTCAGCATAACCGCTGATGAGAGAATAATGGTTATTAACATTTCAAATTTCTATTAAATGTTAATAACAATACATGATTTTGTAGGTTAGTGTGGAAATGGTAGTTCATTACCGATCAACTCCAGACATGTTCTCCTATGTTTCTTGTCCATCTCACACCACATCTGAGATATCCTCTTCATCTCATGGGCTTCTGAAAAAGACACAAAACAAACACAAATAAACATGAGGACATAATTAATTACAGTGTACTTTTGTACTTGATTTAAACATTCAAAAGTGAAATTATCAGAAAGAAAAGGAAAAACTCACCGGGGGTGATTGGGCAGAAGTCCTGTGATGCTCCACCACTGCACCAGCCGGCCCAATAGGATGTGTTGCCAGATTGCATGATGGTCTTGTTTCAAACATCCCCAGATATATGACGCCCTGCTCCTAGTGTGCACATCCCACAATGGAAACACCAATGAAACAGAGATCGAAAACCATTTTTCTTAGAGCCTTCATATTCCAACATTTTTTTAATGTTCATGTTATCCTTCACATCTGGTTGCATTCCAAACAATATGTGCGATCAATCAATCAAGAAAGCAATCTTTAGTACACAGACTTATTATTATACATCATATGTATTATTACATATACTAAATTGAATTAACCGGTCCACAAATCTGTTGTTTTGCAAAAATACTAAACTATTTTCCATAAGGTCTCCACCAATTTGCATTTAGTTTTTAAATAATTATTGCACATTGATGTTTTAGTATACAGATATCCCAAACCGTTGACAAATTAATAGGCAACTCATTGAATTTCACTGTGTGAAAAGCTATCATAGTTAATAATGCATATTTAGATCATCAAGTCAGTAAAAGGAAAAAAGATTTTGGCATTAAAGTGCAAAATATTGGAGCCCCTTGAAGGGAAATAGTGATGGTGAAAAAATAAAATAATAAAATAAAATAAAGTAAATAAATATAGAAATATATATTATAAGCCGTACAAAAATACTTATACTTCGGTTAAAATAATATGATGTACTGCTATGACTAACTTACTGTGAATTATACTATACTATATTATATTTTTTATTTTATTATTATTTAATTTATTTTGTATTTGAGTGCTTTTTTTATTTTAATTTTTCATTTATTTTAATTTTTTTTCTGGGCAAACAAATGCAAATGTTTTGTGAGAGAAACGCAGGAATTTTTAGGAGAAACACAATATGCCAGAGAACTCAAAAGTTTTGTGAACAAACGCAAAAACATTGAAATATAATTTTTTTTCCTCCCATCCTCATATATGTTTTTCCATCACCATGCCGGGCGCCTTATTAAATAGACTCATATGGCAACAAGTCTCCAGACTGACCATGTTTAGAGTGCAGGCGGTTACTGTGTTTCTGTCTTAGGTAGACCACAAGAAAGCAGGTTCTTCAGCTTGAGGAGCAGTTTATGGACTTAGAACCCAAAGAAGTTTTCATCCAAACACATCCACAAGCCTTTATATCGACCGGAACCTACAATCAGAGAAGAGCCAGGTGAGCTTTATCTGAATACCCCCCCCCCACACAAAAAATAAATAAATAAATAAAATTGTAAACCTCAGTGTTTAATAAGATTTCACCCCCCTAAAAACTCACAGAGCATTAACAGCTCCTTCTTGGCCAGTTCTGCTGCTCTCTCAACCAGCAGTTAAAACTGGCCACACGGTTCAACTCACATCCCCTTCCCTACAGAGAAACAGCAACATCAAACGATTTGTGTCACTCAGTTGTGATCCATGTTGGATGAGAGAGTGTGCACAGGTAGAATTTAAGACATTGAATTCTTACCTTCAGTTATAGAGGCCTCGTAAGCAGTCAATGAGGCCTCTGATATTGTTGTCTGTTAAAGCTTTAATTCCATGAGACTTCTGTGTTTAGCATCATCCTGATATTCCATTTAGTAATCCTTCCAAGAAACCTTAAGATATCCACTACCCAATAATATAAATCGTAGTTTAAAGTTAAGGCCTTATTTGAAACATATTCAAAAGACAGTAGAATGGAAAAACAAATACATTTGTGTGCTGTTTTAAACTAGGAAAAATTATTTAAATGCTAAAAATTTGGTTAGTATAAAAGCTTGATAACATTCAATTCCATCTATATACAGTTAGCGATAAACTGTCCATGCTTTGGTCGATACTGCATAAACAATGTTGGATCCATTACTTCACCAGATAAAGCCCCTTGCAGTATCCAGTGGTCCTATATGGGGTGGCCGGTCTCCAGATCTGCTGACTAAATTGAATGCGCTTTGCCCTGACTCAATCCCCTTTATCCTGAATAATCTTCAGATTTCATATAGCCTGTCAGTGCATTTGGTATTTGCATGAAATATGCACATTAAAATGAGTCCTTTCATATAAAGAATTATCCCATGAATATACCAAGAAAGCAACCGCCCCTCAGAGTGCAGGAGATGGTTTTATTTATAAATACGACACATTTTCTTTTGATACAGTATACATTTTAAGCCCAAAAAAAGAATGATCTGTACTTGTTTTGTTTTGCCTTTTTTGGGTTGTTGCTTTTGTTTGTTTTGATTAATGGGTTTTATTTTGTATATTTTACACTTCCTTATAAATGTTTCGTTTCATTAATTGTTTGTTTGATCCTTGTAAGGGGTCTTGTGCAAACTGTGTGAGGAATTAGATGGTGTTTGCATATATGGTTCAACCTGGTTTTGGTCACACATAAATATTAACCTGTTTTGTTAGAAGGGGCAAATTTAACTCCCAGTGGTTCTGACTGATTGATTTACAATGGGGACGTTTTATTTAAAGGAATTAATAAGATAAAATATCTGATTTAAACTAAGCCTACTAGGTAAAAATATTTCATATTTGTATGTAATTGGATATAGAAAAATTAAAAGGAAGAAGATAACACAATCGTATAATAGAAATGACAAGAATGTCATTAAACACAATATTGATTATAATAATTAAATTACAGGACTTTTAGTGGCTCTTTCCCTCCTATCTTCCACTTCTCTAACTTACACACCACACATCCCATCAGTGAGAGAAGTGGCAGAAGGTAACTCTTCCGAACTCCAACTGGGCTGGCTTACTGATTAGAAGGAATTATGAGAGAGGTCACAGCTGAGTCTGCGGCAGACACTAACACACACACACACTCACACACACACACACACACACACACACATCAGTTTTCATTAGCAAACAATGCATTCAGAGTGTTTCACAAAAATCCAGGACATCTGAATGTAGAGAAAGAAAAAGAACACCCGGTAATAGGGCTGAGAATCCAGTAAGCGATGGATAGACATGAAGGGGTGAGTAATAAGCTGTTTATTACTACCCTTATGCTGGGATCATCTCTCTCACCACGCCTGTTAAAGACAAACTCTATGTCTGTACATTCAGGTGAACGTACTTGGTTTCATCTGCTATTCTGAGTTTATGACACTCAGAGCAGGAGTATTCTTAGCTTGACTTGAACACGAATATTGCTACAATAACTATGTGCCGGATACAAAGGTAAAAAGAGCTAGCCCAAAAATCTACTGTAATGTAGAGTGATTGACAAAATTGTTTATATTTTTATATGACTTGAGTCTGTTTTTTTCCAGACCTCCACCCATGTCTCTGCTGTTGCAAAGGCATTTTTTTCTCTCTCTTCTTTGCCTCTTAGGTGTAACATTTGCAAATTGGAAATAATTTCAGCTTTACTACTGTGTTTTAAAGGTCCCTCACAATGGCATCTCCAAACAGTTTTCACCGAGACCTGAGAACCCACAAAAACATAAACAGTTTCTCAAAAAGTATCTTGTTTATAACTGATACCAAGTTCTTTCTCAAAACAATTAAAGAAATGTTTTCAGAAAACCTTTGTGGAGACTGGGGTTCAAGGTCGTTCCCTTGCTTGGCGCTCCACTAAGTTAGCTTAAGAGGCTAATTGCTGGCAAGCATTAGTCCATTCATGTCTCTTCCGTAGGAACCTGGTACACCGCAGTGCCTTACATCTAAAAGTTACTAATTGAGTTGATTGTGGTACTAGGAAATCTAGTAGACTTCCCACACTGAACTTTGATAAAATGGCTGTGGCTGCCAATAAAAGTCACCAACACCAGAGAGACCGATTGGCCCCAGGTTTTGTGGGGTACTGAACTGGATATCAGGTAGTAACAGGTATAATCCTCTTTATCTTGGGCCTCTTTCGGAAAGTTGAAAGTAACAAGCGGGCCGGATCCTCATGGCCGAGCGCCAGCTCCAATCCCGTGCCAACATGCTACTTGCTGTGGGACTTATCGCCTTCACTGTTAAACCTGTTTGGGGAGGAAAGATTCTAGGTATTACTGCGTGGACACCCAACCAGTTCTTACTGGCTGGAAGTTGGTGATTCTTCCCTACATCATTTGCAGATTTTTTTGCTTTCCTCTGAGCGTGCTTGTGGGTGCCTTGATGTGCTACATCAATGCACAGGGACGCTGGAGGAAGCACCAGCTGTGGTGCTCCGTGATGCTATGCATTACTATAAGACCAAACGGCCCACACCAGGGCCGCTGCCTGTCCTGACGCGCCAGTGGAAACCTGCGGCCGATCCAGCTTCCAGTTCTGTGGTAACGAGGGCTACAGATAACCTGTTCCCGATCCATGGGTCAGCACCTGATATTTTGGATAATGTCCCACCGGGAAGTGGTAGAGTAAGTTTGACTTGAAAAAAATAGTAAAAATTAGATGATAGATGTATGACAAATCTTGTTGTATGTTATCAATGGAATTTTACCACAATGTTTACAACCATTTCACATATCTTACTAGCCGTCACCAACAAAAGGAGACACCGATAATCACAAGGCAAATAAAACTTTACTAATGATGGAGTTCCAATTCAGCTGCTGCAAACTTCAATTCTCCTCGGAACTCGTTGACTTCAGTCCAAAATCCCCAATAACCTCTGCCCACTTTAATTACGACTACCAGGCAGATGCTGGCAACCTGTGGATGAGAGGATGTCAACCAGGCTATGCTAGATTATTTACACACAACAATCATGCATTCCTACCGTCCCAACGGTTCGGATCATCGGGCTCTTTAGAGGTTATTGTTTCTGTTGCTTTTTGGCTATATTTATGGGAAGGTCCTATTTAATACTCTCATAGTCGAGCCTTCAAATGGATCCACCTAGTAATACCTTTTTTTTTTTTTTTTACCTAGCTATACCCTTTAAAGGCGACTCTATTCATTGCCATTGTAGAAAACCTATACCTTCTATTAATGGTATATAATGTCTTAAACATGTACTGTTAACGATGACACATTGCGGGGGAGGTGGCTTAAATTAATATGGTACATATACAGTAAATTAGTTCCTTAACTGCTTAGCATACCAGCATACTTCTTGGCCTCATCTGCAAAAATAAAATAATAAAAATAATATATATATATTATATATAATATTTACCCATAAAAAGATCCATACTGCAGCTGGCTGACAGGCCCCAAAGACTTGCTAGACTGTTCTTTGCTGGCAGAAAAAAAACAAACATATACTGACGTCATTTTTGTCTGAACATTGTTTTTAAACAGTTATAACCATGAACTCTACACTGAGAAAAAAGCAAGGGGCAAGCACATTGTCTTTATAAAATCTGCTTTGTTGCTGGGTGACATTAATCCCATTCCTGGGAGTGTACACTTCACTTTATAATCTGCTTTTATGCACCAGCCACTCCTGTCGCCTCAGCGTCCTAATATAAAAGCAGGCATGTGCTATAGTTTACGAGCTGGAACTAACGTTGGTAATTTTGAGTGTCATCTTGCTATCGGTTGAAAACTACCATCATGAATAGGCATCATTTTCTTCTCTGACAGCTCGCTGTGTTCAACGGTGGGTCCGTTACCATACCTCCAAAACGGCGCTGGAAACGTACTGCGGCAGGGGGCCGCTGTAGTGTGTAGTCTGACCCTGGTGGCTCCCTGGAGAACCAGCTTTGTGGAGACAGTCTCGCTTCTAATTTCAAACATCATCAAACACCTTGGCAAGGTGGTCAATCAGATATCAAGGCAATGGAGATCCAAACATTGACCAACCCATCTACAGGCACAACTAACGGTCGCAGACAATGTGCCTCTGAAGCCTCCTCCAAACGGCCAGTTAGGCCTTCTGAATGCTTCCTTTCCGCCGAAAACATTCATAGCCACAACGTATTACACTACCCCCCGCCCCCCGCACCCGACCTCTGGACTGTGATGCTATATTACTTACAAATTATGAAAATGATTCAAGCTAAAATTGAAGATGGCATTGTAAAGCAGGAACACAGTGAAATATTACAACATAACAATATAATTTAGGTCTCTGTCATTTAACATTACGAACTGAACCCAGTTCTGTGTTTAACACACAAGGCAAATGCCTCATGGGCCTTCAGAGTCCCCTTCAAATCTATAAATTGCGCTCTCAGTAAGAATACAACCGTTTAAATATTTTGTGTTTTTCGAGATTCTTGTGTGGATAGTTTGACTACGAAGCGATTGTTCGGAGCTACAACTGTTTCACTGTATATTTTTTTTTCCATTTAGTTGAGTAATTGGAGGAGTTTTTTTTTTCCTTTAGTTCCAGAATCATTCCAATAAGCAAAATAGCTACTGGTTTCTTTGCCACAATCCTCCCAAACGTCTCTTCTGTGCAGTGGTGCAGGTTTATAAGTTTTAAAGTACCATACGGTTGCTCTCGCATCTCTCAGCGTAAAGGCTGCTGTAAGGTCAGTTTTTGACTCGCTAAAGCATAACAAATACCATTAATATTTTTGCATGATATTTAGGAAAACATGCTAAGTTACATACTTGTTTTTCTAAAAAGCATGGTACAGGGTCAGTGATTCCCATTTGAACATGAGCGTTCCGGCCTGGAATGTTTTGGTTTGTGAAACACATTTCAGCACCCTGGGTTGACAGTTGGCAGAAAACACCGTGTATTTCATGGTCATTCATGGTCAAGTGCGCTTTGTTCCTGTTGGTGTCTTCAATCTGGCGAACCTGCATGTGCAGCAAATCTGAGGTAGAGGGGCCAGGTGAAAAAAAACCCCTACTAGAAATATTTTGAATTTGGACTGCAAAGTTTTCAACCTCTTCTCGGTGTCAATCCAAACATACAGCACCTTTAACTCTGACGAATTGTCAGAATTATCCCTTCCCATAATACCAAAACAATCCACAATAAGGAACCATGACAAGGTTCCTGTGGATGAACCAGGCTTCTTCATGCACCATATGCCAATAAATATAACTTTTTTTTCTTTTTTCTAAAAAGTTGTTGATAAGTAAGCAAGCTAGAAACCCCATTCTGAGGAACACGTAATTTGATGGTCACACAAAAAAGGGTTGGGGTAACACTGTTGAAGCCGTGTACTGTATACATGAATGCATTGTATAGGTACATCACTGCACCTTATTATACACATGCATTATATTTTTTCAGTTATAATACCTTTTCATGGTTTACAGCTTCACAAAGAGTATAAATGCATCATAAAAAAAAAAATGGGTGCTGCTTTGTTACATTGCACTATACAAAAGTGTGTGTGTTTATATGTTTTTTTTAATGGAGATCTCAAAACCTACACCATAGAAGCATTTCGTTTTTGTGTTTTTAATATATCGGACAGAAACACCATATATAGGAAATATTTTAAAGAATTTAAAAACCTATAATAAATTATCAAGTACAGATAATGGATTAGTACAGTAATTTAACAGGACTACAGAATGTGAAGTGAAACAGATCCTCAGAAAATGTCACTCCATAGTTTATTTCATGTATATAGAAATTAGAAGCCAATGCAAATTAAATTTTTCTTACACCTTAAACCAGATCAATGAGTGGAGAGAAAAAAAGAAAAGACTGATACTTAAGAAAGCTCTTGTGTTTGATTTAGTACATATTGCAAGTGGAATTTACATTGGTGCATGTGTATTATATGATTTACCCTTTTTTTTCTTAATTAAAAATCACAGTTGCATTCTTAATAGTAAAATAGCATTATCTAATTATACATTATTGTTTTATATCTATAGTTCATGTGACATCCATAGCATGAGCGTATCTCATGGAAACCTTGTCAGAATAATGCTGGGTCATATTTCACCCCAAAATCAAAAGAAATAAGAAATGTTCTTAATTAAATGATGCCTATTACTAAGAAAATGTGAACATAATTTGCATCGAGATGTATTTCCCCCCAAATTACATAGTACTCATTGGCATCACTGCAAGAAAATTGTATATTATTTTATTATTTTATGACATCATTATTATCATCATTATTATTATTATTATTTGTTGTTGTCTTTTTATGGCTTTCATTTATGCCTGATTTACTTAAAAAGTAGTATAGTACTAATAGTTACTACTAATAATAATAATAATAATAATAATGAGAATTTTAAAAAAAAAAAAAAATGTTAATGACAATTGATTTTTTATGATTTTTTTTTTTTTTTTGGCATAGGCTGTGACCCGGACATGTTTTTGTGAGATTCACCTGAGAACATAATTTGCAAAATAGCTTCTCCTCAGAAACACTGAAAATATTTGTGGCTGTTACACCAAAGTAGTACACAGATTTATTATATTCACAAGAATACATTTTTCTCACACAGATGAAAGAAAGAGCACAAAGGCTGTAGCGGGGAGAGGACTAGCATTTCACATAGGTCAACAAAAACCAAGCCCCTGAATAAATCTTACACCCTGGAAACAAATGCACAAAAACACCACAATGAGCAAAAAGAAAGAGCTGCACTGCTAAAGTGAGTGTAGATCTGCAACCCAAGCTAAATAAAGAGCCGACAGAACACATTCTCTTTTTTAATATCTGGTTATGGCCTGTTTTAGTGTGACTACCCATAATGCACTGGTTGCTGGAAAACACAGACAGCAGTACGTAGAGAAGTGAGGGAGTTTTATTATTCCTTGTCAGTCAAGGCGCAGGCTAAACCGAACGCGGCGTATCTTGCTTCTCTCGCGTTTATGCACTTCCTCTGTCCATCTCAGAGCTCAAATCATCTGCCACTCAAAGGGGAACATGACAGGTTGAGGAGCTCCATTGTGACGGCGGCGATTTCCTCCAGGATTGCAATGGCTGCGTCCCAGCCATATGATGGCAACTTTCGGTAAGCGCTCTGGACACGGTGCAGCGGGTTCCCACGCCTAGTGCAAGCACCAACAAATACAGCTTAGCTTACTGCTAATAAAGAATAACTGATAAAACTCACAAAGCACATGCTTAATGATGATACAGCGTTTCCAAAGCTGAGGAGAGAATTATATCAGAATTATATTTTCAGCATTTTGATCATATTTAATATCTTTAATTATGTTTTGGATGTGAATTATGATTCCCTCCCCACCCAATCAGAGGAAATATAATTTTGACAAATCAGTCATTTGAAGAAAATTTAGTAATAAAGTAATTTAGTAATAAAAGTAATTTAGTAATTTAGTAATAAAAGTTTCCCAAAGTGTAATTATAGTTGAATAAAACTAAAACCATAAGAAAACATTTTTAGTATTTGAAACAACAGTTAACTAAAATATAAAAAGCTTTACTACAGCTAGTTGCCAAGGCAACATTCAATGATGTACTTATGATGCATGTACTAAAATAATTCAAACTAAAACTGAAATAAAAAATGAATAAAAACTACATATACATATTTAACAAAACCAAAAAGCTACTAAAAATTGACCAAAACGCACAACAAAATTACTAAAACTTTAACTAAAATTAAAATAAAAAAAAAATTGAAAACATAAAAACAAATTCAAAATATGAACAAATACTACAGTAGTATGTCAATGACACTAAAATAGCACTAAATCAATATTTTGTCTTTATTGTTATTTTCATTGGTGCTTGAACACCAATTCAGAACATTAGAATAATTTCTGAAGAATCATGTGACAACGAAGACTGGAGTAATGATGCTGAAAATTCAGCTTTGCCATCACAAGAATAAATTACATTTTAAAATATATTGAAATAGAAAATATTTTTTTTATTGTATTTTTATTTTTACTGTATTTTTAATCCAATAAATTCAGCCTTGGTCAGCAAAAGAGTCTTAAAAAAAAAAAAAAAAACAATAACAGTAGTGTATAATAATATAACAATATAGTAAAATGCAAACATTTAATTACCAGTGTTGGTGGTGATGCATTACAAGTAACACAAGTTACGTAATCAGATTACTTTTCTTCAAGTAACTAGTAAAGTAACACATTACTTTTAAATTTACAACAAATTTACATTTTCAAATTTTCCCATTCATTCACTCAAACCTGTCCTTTCACTGTGTTGAGAGAAACTTCCTTCAGCCTGAGGCTTATTCATTTCACTTTTGGTGTGAAAGGGCCTTTACAGATGCCAAAAATATAACTTTTGGGTTTTTTGTTATTAAAAAAAAAATAAACAAACCCAACCAAGGTGACAAAAGTAACACAATGCATTAATTTTCATAAAAAATAACTAAGTAATGCAATTAGTTACTTTTTCATGGAGAAATGCAATATTGTAATGCATTACTTTTAAAAGTAACTTTACCCAACACTGTTAAAATATATATTATATATATATATATATATATATATATATATATATAATATATATATTATATATATATTTATAAAATATTATTTTCTATAAAACTTTCAGTGTGATGACTAACAATAAGTGGCTCTTTTGACACGAATCAAACATCTGAACTCTATTGCAAGGAGCTGGTGTAAAAATTCACAACAATGAACTTTACCCAAGCTGGGGATCTGTTTCTCCATAGTCATCAAGGTAAGGGGCTGGATAGGGACTGCCCCGTGTCTTACTGGCCATCAAGATGATCTCACACTCCCGAACCCTGTTCAGAAAGACACAAACAAGATCATTATTATCAACAGTTATCTGTATTTATTTAAATACATCACCCTGCCCTAATAGACATTTCTTTTGTAGAATAAGATACACACTGGCTGTATCTGAAATCACATACTCTACTTCATTTGAATAAATAATTACGTCACCACCGCTAAAAATGTATGTTCTATATAGTACGAAAGCAATCCAGACATACATCTGTCATGTTGTCATTGTCATGTGACACTACTGTACCAGTATCAGTTGCGCTGCTTCACTGTTATTCAAAAATCCTCTTCTGTGGTCTCATGGGACAGTGAAGTGTGCACTGGATGTGACACTTCAAAATCTCAAAAGTGATCCAGCTACATATTGCCTACTGTTTGACGAATTCTTTTTTTAAATTCGGACACGCTACTATATAGCAAGGAAGTAGGTGATTTCAGATGCATCCATAGTAAATACTAGCTGGTTTTCTCTTTTCTTTCCTCTCACCTGAGAAACAACCGTTCCCACTCCAGCCCCGCAGATGGCGGCGTGAGCCGTACACGCTCCCACTTCCTCCCCGTTCAGCTGCTGCTGACAGCAGGGGCTCTGCGCACACAGCATGACCCCGCACTGCAGACACAGAGTCGGGTGCTTTCGCTCGTCATCTGATGAGTTTGGGCATCTACGGGCGGAGAGAGAAAGTCACAGGAAACATCTGCACAAAATATTCAATTCTCTCAATGGACATTATAGGAAATCTTTATTAAAGTACTTACTTGAAGTGACTAGCTTGGTTGAGCAACACACTATAGTCCTCTGGAAGATCTATTAGCCTGTTTCTCTTACGAGGATACCTGACCAACAGGCGGGAAATTCAGTTCAATTATTGTAGAAATAAAGGGGAAGTGTGCTTACTATCAAACAGAGGAGAAGGTAAGTGTCGTCTAACCTGATGATTTGCATTTCACCTTTGAGGGCTTTGGATATGGCTGCATTCCCACACCACCTGACACACAGAAACAAAGCAATGCTTATAATCAAAGTGAACGGAAAGATAAACATACTGGATGGAATTTGAATTCAATACAAAACAATAAGATATGAGCGGCCACACAATTCAGTGATTTGACCATGATTAAGGGGAGTTCTTATTATTATTAGAAGCCAACACATTATTAGTATTAAATATGTAAATATATTTTTCAATAATATTTAATATCTTTACTACTAATAATGAATAAATAAAATGATCAATAATTGTTTTATTGATTAATTTTAATAAAATTGTAGCTGTTTATTGATTAATCCTTGCTCTACTTAAAATAAGCTATGGCTTCAGTTTTTTGTTTCGTTGATGTGTGAATTATGTACAATTATTATGAAATTTGAAATCCAAAAATACATTTCCTTGATGAGGATGATCATTATTATTTTTTAACAACATGTATAATAATACATTTAATTAAAAATATTATTGTTTATTATATAATAAATAAAGCAATGTTTTAAAAATAATAATAATAATAATAATAATAATAATAATAATAATAATGAAGATTATTATTAAGATTATTAATCACATATTATTAATAAAAGTTATTATAACAATAGTTATAAATAATACAATATTTATATTAAATAGTATAATGTCAACAAAAATGATTATATTATCATTATTATTAGTAACAACTAAACAAGAACAATTAAACAGCAGCAAAATAATATAATTATAATAACATTGTTATTAATAATAATCAACAACAACAATAATATTATGTTTTGCTTATTATTTAATTGTTTATGTACTTTGTTTAGCATTACTACTATTACTATTATATTTCTCCAATGTAATAAAGTTTGTTAGCACAATTGCAGGGGATACTGTATTTGTACCTCTTTATTAAGTTGGTTACAACATCCCTGTGCTGCTGAAACAGTTGAAACAGGTTCGAGGGCAAGGAGAGGTAACTACACAGCAGAGGCAGCTGACTTTCAGGTGATTCTGCATAGAATAATTATGGTTAATACCTGTTAGATTGATATGCATACAGTACTGTGCAGCCTGTTGCTGTGTTTACAGTGACAGAAAATTAAATACACAAACACATTAAATACACATATACTTGGCATTTTACTGTATACCACAGAGAAAATAGCCTGGATTATATAGTACTTATTAAAATTAAAAAGTACTTATTATGACATATTCAAATGTTTTCATGTAATTGCAGTGGCATGTTTAATATACAACATATAAGATGTAGTGACCTGCAGTACCGGACAGCTCCTCTGGAGGGGGCACTCCTGTAAGGCAATTAAAGAACAGTGCAGCACAGCGCAGGAAGGGAAGAACACCTCTCTTTACACTCTCTACACCAGGCACACCAGCTCTCAACCTAAGAAAAGAGAGAGACGATGAGAGACAGCGAGAAAGCAACTGGAAGTCTTTCCCTATATGACAAGCATATAAACTCACCCATCTGTGTGTTGAGACATAATAGAGAAGAGTTCAGCTGCAGCGTGGGCCTCTTCGCCCTCCTCTGGCCCTCTTATTACAGCACAATCTACATACAGTATTACTGAAATAAGTGCTGTGCAGGAAATGTTATACATCAGTGTCAAGTTTGCATCTATGGCAGTGTGTGCTTACCGTGTGAAGCCAGCAGGACCTGCAGCATGTGTCCCATAGTGACCAGGTGCAGCAGGTAGAGGTGATTGAACGCTGTGCTGACTGCTGAAGGCTGCAGGTCTACAGCCTCTTCCTGATACAACGCTGGGATGGACAGAACCAGCCCCACCTGAGCGGAACATTACACATACAGTCCGACTGATTAGAAACTGATGAGGAATGTTCAACCATTTACCACTAACTTAACTAGCTGCTTGAAGTCTATGTGCATTAAACAGCATTTGAAGATGTGTGTTCTGGGTGGTTACGTACTGACTCTAAGCCAAAAAAAAAAAGCCATTCTGTAAGTCTATGGTATCCTGGTTTCTAGAAATGGTTTGGGTTCAGTGCAACAAATTATACACATTTTTTTGGATAGATAGATTGATGCATACTTATTAAAAGGGAAGACCAATCTGACCAATCAAAGCACAGTAGGCTCACAGAAAGGAGGGTTTTAGAGAGACTGAAACTTAGAACTGCTTCGAACTAATCGTTTGAAAATCTTTGGAAAATTAGGTGATATTATATGCATATTTTAATAAAACTATAGCCTTTTTTTGATCTTGCATGCTTGTAAACCTACTGTAGGAGACTCCCAAAACAACATTAGTAACCTTAAAAATGGCATAATAGGGGCACTTTAATCTTAAAAATGGCAAAATAGGGGCACTTTATGGAATAGTTTTGTCATTTTAAATGATTCTTGTTTTAGTAATTTTAGTTACAGTTTTTTGGCAATGCAATTTTTCCAATTTTGTTTTCACCAGTAGATGAAAGAAGTCCACTTCTAATATTGATGGTGCATTTTCTACAGTAGGAACAGGTACCAGGACTAGAAAGAGACAGAATTACTGCATGAAAAAAACCAACAAACATATCAATCCTCGCCTAAACGTGACATACCTGCTAACATATCAGCAAAATGCTTCTGTATGACTGCTTTTCTGCTCTTAAGCCTCTGAGAAGCTGAAAACTGCACTAACGCTTTGAGCCCAGAGAGCTGAAGAAGAAAATGATTTTAGAAATCAATCCCACATTAAATGATCTATATACGTAAGCAGAGCCAAACCAGACCTGTCTGTTCTGGAGAGATCCAAAAAGAGCCTTTCCTTCTTCCTGTAACATACTCTCTAGAGAAAGAGAGAGAAGAAAAGAAAAAAGAAAAATCAGATGAGGTGGCACATGACAAAATTTACAAGACTGACTATGTTCACAAAAGCACCAAAATACAGTTCTGCAGTTTACACAAATTATGCAATAAAGGACAATTTGAGAGACACTTATAAATATACAGTAGGTGATGATGCTTAACCCTGACTGTGTGAACATTTTACTGTTTTAAAGTGCTTTACAGACAAAGGAGGAGAGCATTACCGATGGCCTGGATGGTGTAGGCACACGTGTTCCAGGACATGACAGGCACGTACGGACACAGGTCATTGGGAGCGGTCTGCAATCCCACCCTGTGCACTGTGGTCGCACAGAGCCGACCCAACATCTCTGTGATACTGCGAGAGAACTTCGGCCTAATCACAGAGTTTACATCATATTCAGAAATAACAAAGGTTAGAACAGGATAAAAAAAACAGCAAATATATAGTATATATACATGTAAGTTTTAGGCCATTAGTATTTTCACCAACAAAAAATGGTTTATAAAGCATTTTGACTTTTATTCTTTGATCTGATATATTGTGCACTATAGGACCAGAAGCACATATTTTAAATGTAAATTTTAAACTGGCTTAAATAAAGACTTGTCTGTTTAGAGACTCACGGCTCTTGAACTCCAAAACTGAGAATGGATCTGAAATCAGCTTGACACTCATCAAAAAGTACCATTGCTTCCTCCGCCGCTTCCTCACGGTTTTTGTCTGAAATCACACACACGCACACACACACACAAATCAATCCAAATTAAAGAGAGAGTATCTTAATGATATTAAGACATTGAAAAGACAGATTCAGGAGGCACAAATCAGTTTTGACTCTCACCTGTTTCCCACGTACCTCTCAGCCCTCTGATTCGAGAAGACATGATCTGAACCCAGCGCTCGAGAGTGAGATGCTGACCAACTAACTCGGCACTCTCACTGACAAAAAAATAAAACAAAACAAAAAAGAAATTAGATTTGACTTTTCCCAGCGTAAACACCTGAAAAAGAACATTAGTAATGGTGCCATACTAGTTGAGCTTGCTGGGCTCCACAGGAATCAGAGGGATGACCGTGTTACAGAGGGACTTGCAGAGTGGACACATGTACTCGCCGTTCTCCAGGTCTATGATCAGGTCTGCATGCAGCCGATTACGAGTGGTGTTCTGCCACAGCTTCAAAGTACCTACGAACAGCCAAAAAGACAGATTTGTTTGGTATAAGAATTCCAAATGGTGATTTCAAGGAGTCATGAAATTTGTAAGGCAGCAGATGTATAGTTTTTACAATGTATCTATTTAAGCACTAACTGACTTTTGCCAGCAGGTGGCGTGCATCACATGTCCACAGCTGCCAGTGTGTGTTCCCACAGCCAAATCTGGGGGCATGAACAGGGGATAGCAGCCTACTGTTTTGCAAAAAAAAAATAAAACAAAATAAAAAACGAAACCTGATTCAGCATCACTGTACCTATGCATAATTCCTTTCAGTAATATGCTTAAATCATAAATCATCATAACACATGCACAGGAATTTAAACAACACTTTCTGCTTATCATCACAGTTTAAGGTACTTGAGTGGTAAAGTATAAGGCATCATTTGCCTTCAGGGGAGAGTGTCTTTTCCACGGTCCTGGGTAAGAACAGTAGATCTCTGCACACATGCTGTGGAGGACCATGGCTGGAGCCTGAGCCTGAACTTCCTGTTCCTCCTGACACAGGATGCAGATCTGAGCCCCCAGTCTGTGGAAACAAACACCTGCTCAGGCCCTACAGCCACTCTGCTCTCATCCACATCGAAGCTGCACACACCACACACACACACACACAGTGGACGTCCTTTAGACATACAGATATTTGAAGGGTGTTCGGCAGAGAAATATATTACTGTAAATTCCTGAGATATTCAGTCTTGGTGGACAAAAAGAACAAAAGAATGAAATCATGGAAAAACTGAAAGAAAAGACAAGGTGACAAAAGAACAAGGAGAATTAAATACTGGTAATAATAAAAAGAAAAAATTAAAAGGCATAAAAATTTGTGTAAAAAATAAAAGTTAAAAGGCAAAAGAAAGAAAAGTGAAAGAAACTAAATAGCAAAAGAGAAAATTAAAAACAAAAACAAAAACAAAAACTGGCAGGTCCAAAAAGATGATTAAATGAGTGCAGAATGATTAAGAAATGCTAAAAAAAAGAGAACTTTCATAGGAATACATAGCAATAACAATGAAAGAGCAAAAAGAAACAGCAATAAAACAAAAAGTCTAATAAAAAAGTCAAATGAAAGTAAAACAGTTAAAAGAAAAAAAAGTGAAAAAGAAAGTGAAAACAACTAAAGAGAAAAAAAATGAAATAATGAAAAAACACATAAAGAACAGGCAAACGAGTGAAGGTTAGAAAGCATAAGGAAGCAAACAAGCAAGAAAGAAGAAGAAAGAAAAAGAAAGAAAATGACCACAACAATGAAAAGTCAAAAAGTGAAATATAAAGCATGAAATTGAAAATGTGAGAAAATTAAATAAAAAAAAGGGAAAAATGAAAAAAAATGAAGGCACAACGAATAAAGAAAAGAGTAAAGATAAGAATGGAATTATATTATAATAGAACAAAAAAGAATAAATAAAAGGTGAAAGTACAATAAAATGAATAAGTGCAAAAATATAACAAAACAGCAAAAGAATGAAAAGCAGTGGAAAAAGTGAAAGAAACTAAAGACAAAAGAGAACGACTGAAAGAACAAAAAAAGTCACAAAAAGAGAGAAAAGTAAAATGCAAAAGAAGAAAAAGACCTCTCTCCAGACGCGGCGGTGTCGCTCTGAATCGAGCTCTCAGGCATGTTGTCATAAAGCTCTTATTGGACTCTATGAAGTTCTTCTGCATGGCCCGACATCTGAGCCATGATCTTCTGCCTGTGGGCTTTAGCAGCCTCAGCCTTCCTCTTCCGCTCAGCTTTCTCCTTATCCTGAACACTCTGAGCAAAGACCACACACACTTTCAGCATCTCAAAGACATGGAAGCATTATGACTGAGGACCCTCATTGTCTGATGAATTGCATTACCTCCTCCAACTTGCTGTGATCCATAGAAAATGAAGTTACCGGACCAGATTTCTCCCGAAGACACTTCACCACCTCAAACATCTTGCAGGAAAGACATATAGATCTTAAATATCAAATCAACGAATTAAACAATCAAATACACATCAAATCATCACCGTCATACCTGTAAGTTCCATGTGATCATGTCATTCTGAGCTTTCAGAGAAGGGTAAAGACTTTATTTTGGTCAGGAAGTGGAACAAAGATTTGCCATGTTCAGAACCAGTTTCTGAAAATACAAAACATATCTGTATCTATCAGCAACTAACAAACAGCAAAGCTTTAATAGTAGGGCTGCGTGATTTGCAAAATAAAATAAAAACTGTGATATGGCTTAGTGCAAAAGCTGCAATTACACTTAAATATATGATTCAGAGCCCTTTCAGCTATACTGCTCAAAAACACTTACATGTTAGTTAATGAATTAACCAATTGTGTTACAATATTTATTCAGTTTTGTCAACATTAGTTAATAAAAAATACTGTTCGTTGTTATTTCATGTTAGCTCAGGTCCATTAAATAATATTAACAGATACAACTTTTGGGCCCGGTTTCTTAGACAGGACTTTAAGCCATAGTTCAATTAGGACATAATTTTTTTTTATAAATATGCCTTAGAAAAAAAGCATTACTGGTGTTCATCTCGAGACAAAACAGAGGCACTGAGATGTTTTAAGATCAGTCATTGGAAGTTTCTTTTAGTTGAAACAGCTCAGATTTACATTTTAGTCTAGGAATGAGTGCTCCTTCTGTATTTAAATAAATATTAAAATTATGTCATTAATGACTCACCCTCATGTCGTTCCAAAACCCGTAAGACCTCCATTCATCTTCGGAACACAGTTTAAGATATTTTAGATTTAGTCCGAGAGCTTTCTGATCCTCCATTGAAATGTATGTACGGTATACTGTCCACGTCCAGAAAGGTAATAAAAACATCTTCAAAGTAGTCCATGTGACATCAGATGGTCCGTTAAGAATTTTTTGAAGCAACGAAAATACATTTTGGTCCAAAAATAACAAAAATTACGACTTTATTCATCATTGTCTTCTCTCCCGGGTCTGTTGTGAGCGCGTTCATAACACTGCAGTTTAGTGATATCCGGTTCGCGAACGAATCACTCGATGTAACCGGATCTTCTTGAACCAGTTCACCAAATCGAACTGAATCGTTTGAAAACAGTTCGCGTCTCCAATAAGCATTTAATCCACAAATGACTTAAACTGTTAACTTTTTTAACGTGGCTGACACTCAAACAGTACACGGACTGAACTGCTGTGAAGAGAGAACTGAAGATAAACACAGAGCCGATCCAGATAACGAACGAAAAAGATTGACTCGTTCTCGAGTCAAGAACCGTTTCTGTCGGACGCGTCCGATTCGAGAACCGAGGAGCTGATAATACTGCGCATGCGTGATTCAGAACTGACACACCAGCGCGTCTGAACTGAACTGGTTCTTTTGGTGATTGATTCTGAACTGATTCTGTGCTAATGTTATGAGCGCGGGTAAACCGAAGGCTTGAATCAAAGGCAATCATCACCAATGAACTCATTACGAATTACTCCGGGATATTGGTTTATTTGAACTCAGAGGGAGTGTCAGCCATGTTTAAAAAAGTTAACAGTTTAAGTCATTTGTGGATTAATGCTTATTGTAGACGCGAACCGTTTCAAACGATTCAGTTCGATTTGGTGAACTGGTTCAAGAAGATCCGGTTACATCGAGTGATTCGTTCACGAACCGGATATCACTAAACTGCAGTGCTGTGAACGTGCTCACAACAGACCCGGAAGAGAAGACAATGCTGAATAAAGTCATAGTTTTTGCTATTTTTGGACCAAAATGTATTTTCGATGCTTCAAAAAATTCTAACGGACCCTCTGATGTCACATGGACTACTTTGAAGATGTTTTTATTACCTTTCTTGACATGGACAGTATACCGTACATACATTTTCAATGGAGGAACAGAAAGCTCTCGGTCTAAATCTAAAATATCTTAAACTGTGTTCCGAAGATGAACGGAGGTCTTACGGGTTTGGAACGACATGAGGGTGAGTCTGACATAATTTTAATATTTGGGTGAACTACCCTTTAAGCCTCTTCTGCGAAACCGGGGGATAATTTTTCAAAATGAATTAGTAAATATTGAACTTTACATCAGCTAAGACTGATTAATGATTTAGAAGCATTTTTCATTGCAAGTACATGCTAATTAATAGTTAACTAATGTTAACAAATGGAAACTTATTGTATAGTGTTACCATACAGTATTATTTGAATTAAATACTTGTTAAAATACTCAAAAATGTTATGTTGCAATATATATCAGACACATACATACACATATATATACATACATACATACATACATACATATACATATACATACATATCGTACATATAACATATATATATATATATATATATATATATATCAGAATTATTAATAATGTAAATACAAACATTTACCAAATGAAAACGTTATTAGACCTGGTAAATTATTCACCAATTACAGTGTGTGTGGCAAGCATCAACTAAACCAAAGTAATAGTTAAGCACAAACCCTGCACCCCAATCAATCCTAACAACAAACAACTACAACAGAAAAAAAAATTGCTTCAGAAGGCCTTTATTAACCTCCCGGAGCCATATGGACTTATTTTATAATGGATGGGTGCCATTTCTTGGACTTCAAATTTTGGGCAACCATCCACTCCCATTATAAAGCATGGATTAGCCTGGACTTTATTTAATATAACACAGATTGCATTTGTCTGAAAGAAAAATGTCATATACACCTAGGATGGCTTGAGGCTGAGTAAATCATGGGGTAATTTTCATATTTGGGCGAACTAACCCTTTTAACAATGCTTGCATTTTAAATGCCTTGTATTTTCAGGGTTTGCATCAAGTGATACAGAGTAAAATTCAGAGTAACAAACTAAAGCAGCAACAAGTCTGCATTGGCTGAATATATTTACCAGCTTCTACAAATAAAACTTAGCTTTTAAATTAACATAATATTAAATATTTCAAAATATGGTAATGCATTATTATTTAATTAATTACCGATAATAATTAGAAGCAGTTGAGAAGAAACAGTTGAGCAAAAGAATCTAAGCAGCAGTTGAGCAACACAAGAGGACAGCATCTTTAAGTGTTGTTTCTTTTCTCATATTTTACCCTGGTTGTCATTGCTAGGAACTTTACTTTGCTTACTGTGTTTACCATGGTAAACGTGTGCTAAAGTCGCATTTGTTCTAGTGTGTATTGCGTGTTTTTTTTTTTCAGTTTCCGTTTGCCAAGTAGTAAGGCGTGACCTGCTGAATTCAATAACAGGGCGAGTGTATAACTGGTTTGAATAACACTGCAGCCCTCATGTGAAGACCATCGAGTGTAAACTCCAGCGACTCTACCTGCACGACTCCACTGAGCAAGGACACTGAAAGACACTTGAGTATTGCTTTTTTTCCCCCTTTACTTTATGTACAGCCCTGTTCTCATCTCCTCGTTTTAGTCAATTGTACTCACTATGTGCTTTCAAATCTCTATTACCACTAACACTCGTAGATCACGCTCTGTACTTTGTCCCTATGTCCTCTACCACTTTACTGCAGACTGGCAGTTCCAGAGACCAATTGGAAAACGAGCAGACTTTATTTCATCTATTGCTACTCAGTCAAGTCTCAACCCTCATGACCCTAACTGAGACCTGGATCAAACCTGAGGACACGGCACTCCTCTAATATTTCACTTTTTCCCCAGAGGTACTGGTCTGGTTATCTCAAATGTGTGGAAATTTGACCCTTCACCTTCTCTAACAGGAAACAGTTCATTTGAATTACACGCAAATTACTATTACCCACCCTGTTAAAATCCACTTTGTAGTGTTGATCGTCCACCAGGTCAACTGGGTAACTTCTTGGAGGAGCTGGATGCGTTACTCTCAAACTTCCCTGAGGACGGTACCCCTCTGGTATTACTCGGTGACTTCAACATCCACCTAGAAAAACCCCAGGCTGCTGACTTCAACACTCTGCTTGCCTCATTTCAAGCGATTGTCTACTGCAGATCAGTGACATCAGAAGGTCTGGAAACCTTGGTTGCTTTGAATGGGCTAAGGGACCCGCTCAAGAGATAATATGACTGACATGGAAAGCAACCAATCACTTTTCGTTTTGTCCCTGGTCATGTTTAGGGGAGGTGTGGTAATGTCCCCACAATAACAGACTTCGGGACACAGACAAACTCTTGGATGTATTTTAAAGAATCTATGTCGTGAACTTTACATATTTCACATACTTTTGAAAATCCAGCATTTATATTTAATGTCATTTTCATCTTAAAAGTCGTTGTTTTCTTCCAGGAGACACATTTTTGGCACATTTTTTTCATTCTTCATGAATGAAAAGTCAATCTTTAAAGTGAATTTTACTGCACAACTGGAGAGTTGAGAAACAATAAAGGCTTTAAAATATTATTTTATCATTAAAAAATGCAAAAAAGAAAACTTATTGTCATGTCAATGAATGCTGATTGCTTATAAAATGCTGAATATGAACTGAAAATATGAACTCCTAAAACAGTAGTTCCCATCCACATTCCTGGAGCCTCCCAAATCTGCACATTTCACATGCCTCCTACTGTAAACCACAAACTAAGCAAACCATATTTTGATAGACCTAGTAAAAACGTCCTTTTTTTTGCAACATTTGTGTGTGCTCTTTTTAAGCTTATTGGTGTATTGAGCAGCATAGCTCAGACTCAAACTAGAGTAACTGCCTTTGAAATGTTTAAAGTAGTACAACCTACTGCAGTTAGGATACTGCCTTACAAGAAGGCGTCTATGTAAGGATGCAAAGTATCATGTTAGTTTTTGTGTTATTGATAGGTCAAAATAAAGGGTGAGATCTTACTTTGAGCTTTCAGACTAAAGTCCAAAAGCACTTCCTCAGTACTGTTGCTTTCCAACTGCGTTTTTTCCTCCAGTAGAGCCTGGCCTACAAGGTGCAGTGCCTAAAGTCATACACGCATGTTAAAAATCACATTTTTTTCAAATACCACATCAAATGAACTTACCATGAAAATAGAAACAGCTAATGATATTCCATGGCATACAATTGTGTTCTTAGACATACAAATGCAATAATATATATTAATATTTTATGTTACTGAAACGGAAGAAGAAACTAAGGGAAACGGTGTGGGGCAGTAAGAGCCATAGTCACCCTCTGGATCATGGGTTCAGTCCATCGGCTGGGAACGGTCCTCCAGCGCTGCTTTCTGGAAGATTCTCCTCAGAATATGGATGAGATGTCACAGCAGAGCAGATACACTATGTTTGAGAATCCTGGACAGAAGGGAGGGGGCACTGGGGGACGGAGGGCTAAAATAGAGAAACAGAAGATATCACACCCTGTGTATTAATATCATGATTTTTTTTTTTTGTCAAACTTTCAGATTTAAAATTAAGAAAATGGGCAGTTCTAGCCCTGGCTTTTAATTGATCAATATAGCCTTCCAGTGCAAAAAATCCCACAACTGTAAAAGCTATAAAAGCAACAAACCTCTTATATAAATCATATTATTATCATTTAACTGCAACAATTTTTTTTTTTATTATTTTATTTATGTATTCAAAATCACAATATTGCATATTTGTTTAGCATTTACCGTATTTTTCAGAATATAAGTCATGCTTTTTTATCATTTGAAATGCGACTCCAAAAGCAATTTTACATAAAACATCAGCAGAGATCAACATACCTTTTATCACTGCCTTCTTGGGTCCTCCTCTTCTTCTGAGCCTCTTCTGCCTAATATGTACAAATAAACATTCTCTTCTGTATAAAGACTACTGTGTATATTATGAGAATGAGATAATGAGTGAGACAGTGGGTGCACCACGTACCTTACTATGTTGTGGTCTGGAATAATGATAGAAGAAGGGGGTTAACACTGCTTCAGACATTCATTCTTCAATTCATACAAGCCATGGCCTGACACTCCTGGTTTTCCTAAACCACATTTAATAAAGATTTTGTAGCACTTGTCGAGATGTGAGTGTAACAACTGTGTAATAACTATGTCATAACTGGTACAAATAACTAAAGATTTAGTGAAATGCACTTACTTGAAAATGGCAACCTTAGAGACGACCGTTTCAAGCCATGTTTTCGTGGCTTTCCAGTGCCCCTTTTATTAAATGTCTTAGGTGAGATCTTAATTGTATTCTTAAACAGTTCCCAACAGGGAAAAATGAGAAACATTTGTCAGGATGAATCTGCTTCTGTGTGGGATATTGGTAAATCTCTGGCTGCTACAATTTTACTGCAATGCTAAATGAAAAAACAAAACAAAAACAAAAAACAAACAAAACAAAACAAAAAACACAAAACAAAACACAACACAACACAACACAACACAAAACAGCAAAAACAAAAGCATTAAATGTCTTACATTTTCAGGCAGGTTTTTAACCAGGCTGCTATGAGCCATGGGTTGAATACAAAGCAGATGGATGACCTCCCTCATAGTCACATCCTCCTTAGTCACATTACTGATTCCAGGTACATACCGTTCACCTGCAAATTTCAATTCAATTCAATTAAAATTTATTTGTATAACGCTTTTCACAATGCACTTTTGTTTCAAATCAGCTTTACAGAAAATGCATGCGTCTACATTACAATTTACAGTGATCTGCTATCAGAAGTCAATGTGTCCAAGTAATGTTCATTTCACAAATTAACATGGTTCAAGATAATAGAATCATACAGTTAGCTAACATTAATTAATTTCAGGCAGAAGCTCATTAAATCGATTGTTACAAGTGTGATCATAATGAGTTCAATACAGAGAAAATTTGGCAGCTGTGCATATAGATTCAAGGTGGCGTATTTTTTACATGCAAAATATATATCAGAGGCAAAACTCACTTACATAAAATGACTTTAGAACACATCAACTAAAGGCAGCAGGACCAAGACTTACACATTAAAGGTCAATGTGAGAACTTACCTACAATGATGATAATCAGGTAAAGCATCTCTTCTGTTAACCTATTCCACTGTTTCACTACCTCCTGGGTGATGAAAAAGGCCACAGAAACCAATCAAAATCACCATAATCAATAACAAAAAGAATAAATAATGATTATTATTTCAATAATTTTAATTATTTATTTATTAAGCATGTATTGATCAGTTTTGGAGAAGCTGCTATGAAACTACATATTCCACTTGATCTCACTTCATCCTCTCTTACTCACCTGATCCTTTACTGGAGGAGTTGCCATTTAAAAAACATCGAAAAGTTCAAATCTCAAAAGAACAAGCATGAGGAAATGATTGGGGTCCATTTTGGAAGCAGCAATCTGTGGTTGGTCAGAAAATGTCATTAAAGTATTTGATAATTTTGCAATTATCTAATTTATTTTATATTATTATTTTTATATTTCATATACATTTATGATTTTAAGGACATACCTGCAACATGGATAAAAAATAATCCTTATCAAACATTTCATCCCTGCATTTAAGATCCTGATAGTAATACACCTAACAGAGGCAAATATCAGCAAAAAAAGTTAGAATATGTTCATGATGCAACACAACATGGATATTTGTGCATTTTAATTCTGTAACACAGTTGTTTTTTTTTTCTTCCTTTTCACCCCTCCAATATACAATACATACGTTCATACATTCTTTCACAAAAGAAATAACATTTTCCACCGATAACCATTAAAAGCAAATTTCTTGCCACATACAGTTGTTACAAGATGTTAAAATGAAATAATGGATGAGTTTGAAATATCAGTTGATGATCCAACAGTTTTTATTTGGAGACTTTTAGATGTTTAGATTCACATTCAGAAGATTATTGTATTTACAAATATCTTTCCTTTCGTGTTTAAGTGTTTTTTTTTTTTTTACAAATTGTAAAAACTATGGAATTGGTGTTGCTCTCACCTGGCTGACGAGTGACAGGCCGTTTCTTGCGCCACATGTCAGCACACACCTGAGCCGCCAGCACAACACAGCGCAGAGGCTGCTCCGCCAGCTCGGTGAAGTTCAGCTGCAACTGAAAACACATTAAATACACACCTGTAACCCACAGTGCTGGACATTCACACGCTACAGCTTCATTTTACTAATTAATGATATACTCACAGTATCCACAAAGTCAGGGAGGTATTGGATTGCTCCAGTCTGGCACAACGCACATATAAAACCTGAGATCAGATACAGACTCGGTTTAAATAACAGAATACAGAGTATTGCAGTGACCACCCCCCACAGCTGTAGTGCATGTATGTTATTCTTTGGAAGAAAATAACTTATGAAATTATTGCATTTCAGAGGCAAATTAATTTTTTGCTGTAGTTCTAATTTTATACATTAGTGTGTGAACATAGTGAACAAATATTTGGGTTAATGAGGGGGGTCAAGGGTGAACAAATGCTTGCTGACCATGTTCAATTTTGAAAAAAAAGAGAAGAAGAAAAAATGTGTTGAAAAAAGTAAATCTTCTTTTTCATATTACAATGTATCATGTCATTTTAAAACGTCACCAGCTAGAAAACCTCATATCTAATGCTATTCTGATACAGAAATTCAGCAATTCTGCTAACCGGCCAGGAGTCTGGAGATGGGCAAGGATGGATGGCGACGGGCTCCTGAGGAGACTTTATCGGCATCGCGTGCGTGGAGGAGGATCTGCTTGCACACTGTAGCTGTCTGTTGGCTCACTGCGGAAGGGGTTGGGTGCAAGACATTAGAGCTCTGTGACCCACTACCTGAAAGAAGCTAACAACAGAACCCTCTCCTGTGGGGTAAATAAACACAACACACGAAAAAAACACGTCTCTAAACAGTTTGTACATTTGTCCAAGTCATTCATTAACCAGTGGATATTACACAGATCTCGTAAAATCTAATCAGTCAAGAAACATTAATGGCTTTAAGGTAGCTGTGGGTATTTCAGGCTTTGTCTAAACATACACCGAGACATTCAGGTGAACCTGCTAAAAAGCCTAATACATAAATGTTATTTAAAACGAGACCCATACACTCATTGTCATGTCAGGAAACACGACATGATTGTCTAGTTTTTTTTTTAATAAAATTTGTTATAAGATGTGATTCAAGTTTCCTTTCTCTTTGGAGTGGTATCACGCTGTTCGGTGAATAGATAAAATCGCTAACTAAAACGGTGCACTAAAATAATAAAGGGCGTCTAAACCAAAAGAAATAGTCTTTATAAAAAGTTAAAGACGGGTCAAAGCCCTTCCTTAAAAAGCCTCCTCGTTTAAACCCGCCCCCAATGTCTATGTCACGTGTGTGGGGAAGATTTGCATAACGCAACCCAAATGTTCACGCAACGAAAGACAGGCGTAACTTTTATTCTCGCTGTCGTATTGTTGCTGCCTCTCCCACCATGTCGTGTGGAGATGCTGTGTTTCATTGTGCAAGTGAAAACTTCTGTTTGGTCTTCCGCAAAGCGGGAAACAACTAGAAATCAGTGATTAAGTTGTATTCACAACACTGTTCCAGACCAGTTCAAACCAAAGATTCGTTGTGTGTGCACCCGCATTTAACGGAGGACTTTTTCCTGAAACCTACCGCTAATTTGTGTTCGTCAGGCCTCGTCGGACTCACTACCCACCAGTGTAAGTACGTTTTCCTTATTTCAGAAGCGATTTTGCCACTGATGATTCAAAACACGCGTTGTGAGCCTAGTGTTAGTAGCACTTGGTGTTTGTCGTTTCTCTGAAAACAAATGCAGACATGGTTTTATGTTTACACGGCGTGATACGCAACACAAATAATCCGTATTATGTCCACTGGATGCAACAAATGCATCGTTGTATGGCTTTTATCTGGTTTTGTGTCTTGCGCTGGGAAGGACACGGCATCACAGTATGGTAAGAGGCGTAACATTTCCGTAACATGTTAGGAATTGGCAATCACAAACGCACTGGATAGATGGCCATCAGGAGCACATCTCGCTTTTCGAAACAATTAAGCTTTGTAAAAATCAGCACGTTACACAAAGGTGGTGCATAGAGGAGCAACAATAATGTACAGTATGTGGAAAATAATGTGTTTTTGAACCTTAAACACATAAACACATTGCATTACACCAAATACACGAAATCATGTTATTTTTGCAAGCATATGACCCTTTATTTGTTGGCAATCCATTGGGGAAACAAATGACTAATTATAATGACTTTACTGTCTTTTTACGCATTTACGCCACGTAAACATTAAAACCATGTCTGCATTTGTGATCAGAGAAAACGACAAACAACCAGAGCTACTCTACATGCTCAAAACTTGCATTTGAATCCTCAGTGTCAATTCTTAAATATGAAAAACATACTACAGGCTGTGCGTGCAAAAAGCGCCAGACTGTCCTTGCCAAGTTAGAATTGCCCCACTTTATAGAAACCTTGTCCTCTCCCAGGTTCAGAAAACAGTCCTCCATAAAATGTGCTGCACACATTCAAATATTTGGGTTGAACTTTAGGCTTCTGGACCATAATTCAAATCAAGTGTTGTAAATACAACTTAACCACTGATACCAGATTTTACCCATACATTGATTATTAGCGCTATGTGTCCTCTTTGGAAGGCCAGACAAAGTAGTTTCGGCTTTCGACAATGAACAACAGCTTCTCCATGACATGGTGGCAGCAATAATTACTACAGCGAGTTACGCCTTCTTTCTTTGGCATGAACATTTAGGCGGTGTTATACAAATCTTCCCACAACAGTGACGTAGACATTTGGGGGCGTGTTTAAACTAGGGCTGTGCGATATGGACAAAAAAAAACCTATCACGATTTTTTTATCAATTTTGCGATTTCGATTTTAATCACATTTTGAACACACACAGACAGCTTTACAGTCATAAATGCCTTCAGTATAAATTTGAACATATTTCCAAAAGAAACCAATGAGAGCTTTATCAAAAAGTTGTAACATGCCTCTAGAACCGGACATAAGTCAAAATAATTCACTAAGCAAAGGTGTTACAAAATGTCTAGACATATGGAAAAAAAAAAAAAAATAAAAAAAATAAAAAAAAAATAAATAAATAATCTGTGTCCATGGCATATATATATATATATATATATATCTATATTAATATATATTTTATTTTTTTTTTTTTTTTTTTTTTTTGCCATGCATTGGGTTTATAGAGCTCATTGGTGCGCGGTGCCTCAGGTGCTGAAATATATTTATTGCCCAAGGTTCACACGTACTCTGTTTGCAGTGCGTATACAGTATATGTATGCGGTTTCAGAAGCAGCAGACTGAGAGCGCGTTATTGTAACGCGAAAGCACATTAAAATAATGCGCGAGCGCGAATCTGTCCGCTCACACGCAGATTTCCTTTGCTTTGTCACAAAACCAGACACGCGTGCTCAGATACACGCTGCCCTCATCCGAAGAAGAGAGTGCGCGCACTTAAAACATGTCTCCTCTCACTCACTCAACTCAACTCTCTCTATGCTCATGCGCTAGATATTCATTCTTTTCACCACCTCTCTATTAATAACCTTTTTCTGTTCACATCTTTTACCGCGTGCAGTGTGAACGCTCTGATCCGTAAACATGGGCTCGGAAAAAATACGCATCACAGACAGAGTGTGAACCTGGAGATAGGCATATGCCCAGTCAGTTCTGTTCTCGCGCTCTACTTAATGCGCCTGGATGAGTCTTAACTTTTATAAAGAATATCACTTTGGGTTGGAGACTTCAGTCTTTGCAACTAAATGCACTATGCACTAAACAGCTAGTAAAACTCCAAAGAACAAAAATTAATTTTAAATTGCATCATATGACCCCTTTAAATAGTATTTAATAAATTATAAGTATATGAGTAAAGTGTGAGTTACCAGTTTGAATTGCAATGTAAAAATCTAGAAAGATTGATACAAAAATAATAATATATGCTTTTTTCTATCTGTCAAAAAAAAAAAAAAAAAAATCATAAAAAAGCTTCCACAAAAATATTTTAAAAACATTTTTAAACTGTTATAAGAAGAAATGTTTCTTGAGCATTGAATCAGCATATTAGAATATTTTCTGAAGATTCAAGTGACACTGAAGTCTGAAGTAAAGATGCTGAAAATTCAGCTTTGCCATCACAGGAAAGTTACAATTTTAAAATATATTCCGATTAAAAAAGATTAAAAAAATATTATTTTATTTTCTTTTGTAGTGTAGTTTATTTTTTTTATTCATTTTTTTTATTTATTTTTTTTTTTTTTTTTTGTTTAATATTTCATAATCGCCAATTTCACATGTATGTATTTAACCCCAAAAAGCAATATCTCTGACTAGCCATTACTCACATCAGAAGAGCACCAGTCCTGAAACATGGCGAGAATATGGCGTAGCTGCATCTGGAGGCTAAATCCTGCCTCCCACTCGGGCTCCACCTCAACATGCTGACCAAGCTGCCTCTTCACCTCCTCCATCCCCTGCCATCAAAGAAGGAGATTCAGTTAGGCTACAGATCAAACCAAATTAAAATCCTTTTGACAAGAGAAAGCATTACCTGCATACAACACAGGAAGCGAAGAAAAACATGTAAACCTTCAAGGAACTTCTCCCTCAACGTCTCAGTCCACACAGAGGGCTTACTGATTAAAATGTACCTGATAACATCAAAATAAATCCAATCTACATTGAGACGACTGATAAAAATAAACAGAGCTGTAGTTATTTTCCATAATTTAAGGGTTGTGTGTAGACCTGAGGTCATGGAAGATAACTTGAACCCGGAAGAACTTGTCGGGGTTGTGGCCCTGGAAGTGGAAGCGTTGGTTGCTGTCCAGATGTTCCCTCATCATATCCATTACAGTGTCTATAATGACCTTGATGACACTGCCCTCATCTATCAACTGCCTGGCCTGAGAAAAAAAGAACCTTCGCATCATTTACTTGTGTCATATCATTCCAATTTGTATGCACCTCTTTCTTTCATTGAAAATGAAAGGAAATATTATGATTAGTGTTCTTTTATATATTATGGCTATTTTTCATGCCATTGCAATGAATGGATGCTGACACTTTCAGGACACAAAAAGGATGATAAAGGTACATTAAAAACGAACACAAGAACAACATCAATCTGGCTCATGAATCAATAATTTACACCAGTTTTGTGAACTAGATGAACTGATTCATTTCATCATAACTGAGATCTTGATAGCCACAGTTCATATTTACTTTTTATATATATGGAAAAATTTACTTTTATTATATTGGAAAAAAGACCTTTCTTTTTAAATAATCTTTTATGCTCCACTGAAAGAAAGTCATATAGAGTTGACATGACAAATGATGACAGAACTTTCCCTTTTGGAGGTTGGTGATTAGGACACTTTAAATAATCAAGACCAAGTACAAGTAGCTACAGTACAGTAAAGTCAACTGTAATGTATGCTACAAAATATATAAAAGCACAAATGCTTTAAGGTACAAAAATTGTCCTGTTCCAAAATGTGCCAGAATTCAGTTCATAACATATAAAGTATGTGCTGCATTCTCACATGCTGAATGCTGACACATACAACATTTCTTGTAATTACTTGTAATACAAGTTTGAAAAGGAAGTGGTTTTTTTTGTTTGTTTGTTTGTTTCAAAAAGGGAACTATAATTAAAGGGAAAGTATTTTAGTTGAGAATTCCTTAACCTTTAGTTAAGGTTCAGTTAGAGATTATAAAAGATACAGAAAGATGCTAGATTTTACAGAAACATTCTTGACGACATTTCTGCAAGCTGTTCATCATACCAAAGTGGGAACAGTGAAGATTTGCACAGACAAGGCTGTGATTGAGATGTTCCTTTGATGGTCATCACTGATAAAGTCTTCCTGAAGTTGCTTGTAGTGCTGAAACGAGACAGAGGTAATCTCAGCTGATTGTACTCAGTCTAAGCATGTAACAACATCAAATAATACTCGAACATTAAAATGATACATATGTGAAATGATATGCAGCTGTGAAATTATACCTCTGTGAATTTCATGGCAAACTGCCTCTTGTATTCTGTGTCCATGAGTAAACTACTGAAAATTAACTCGTGCACAACCTTGCGGGCTCCTGTGGGAGTTACAGGAAACCAGGTTTAGATACAGCACTAAGAATATCTTACCGGATTTGAAATGTCTGCAGGGTATTAAAAGTGCATCATTTAATGATAGAGGTTGAAGGATTGACCTTTATAAAGTTTGGCGTCGTGCAGCATGAGTCGACTGATCAGGCAGGGGTTATTGTCGTCAGCGGCTGGCTCCAAAGCCACCTGACAGAACACCTCCCTGAGGCCAACTACAGAACCAATGACAAGGACAAAACATTGTGTTGACAGTTTTACATTTTACACAGTTTTACACTGTGGGGCAAGTGTAGAGTATATGTATTTTTGTTTATAGTAATTTTTAAATTAATTTATATACAATAATGTTTTTATTTTACGATTTTATAAATGATAAAATATAAACTATTGTTCTTATTATTTATAGGCATAAAATGTATTACTGATAACAATTAAAATAATAAAATAAACATTTAAAAAAAAAAAAAAAAAAAGAATTATTTTCTTTTACTATTTTAGTATGGTCATTAAATAAACTATTGTTTTAAAAAAATAAAAACGTTTCACCAGTTCTCGGTTCACTTTCTGCTCCTAATCATCTACCTGAGTAGCCAATGATCTTTTGGAACCATGCGCCAAGTCTGAGGGCGAAGGTCTGATGAGCCATTATAGCAGTGTGAAGAATCTCCACCCGCAAAGGTTTCTGGATAATGTGCTCCGAGTTACGCTGCAGAGGTCATACAAAGATGGTTAAATAAGTCATCTACATGCACCCTGCATAAAGCATAAAAAAATATGTGTGTTTGAAAAGTGCACCAAGTATGCTTACCCTGATATTGTCCTTGGCTTGCTGGCAGGATCTGAGAGTTACCTCTCTTCACTGCTTTCCGCCCCTGAAACCATAGTAACACAAGGAATGAAAAGTCTATACATTGACCATGTAAGATTATGCGGAAAGGTGATGCTCAGAATACTTACTTCTTTGTCAATAAGTGCAGTGTAGATCTGGGCCTGATTCTGGTCACAGGCATCGCGCGCGCTGAAGTGTGTAGATGACGTGGTCATATGAGTGATGTTCATCGTTGTAGAGCACACAGAAGTAGGTGTCTTCCTTCACTCTAAAAACAACATTAAACAACGTTAATCTATTTTGGACTTTCCAGCTGGCAGGTTTAGTAACTGCAGATCTCACTTTGGCTTCAGCTCCTCTGATAGTTCATTGGTATCTTCCCAAACCAGCATGTCTGTTGTGTACCGCAGCAGCAGGTGGAATAGCGTCTGAGCCCTTTCCCGAAGGCCTGGATCCATCACACACTCATCCTATGATACACACAACAGCAAATGACACAGTCACAGAGTCACTTAGTTTTTAGCTGTTCACAGAATTTAACTTGAAAAAAAAAAAATCAATTTATTAATTCACCCAAAAAGGAGATATTTAATGAAATGTCCAGGCTGCTCGTTTCCATATAATGAAAGTAAATGGGGACTGGAGCTGTTAAGCACCGAAACTGATGGTGGTAATAATAATAATAATAATAATAATAATAATAATAATAATAATAATAATAATAATAATAACACCAATACTACTAGTGCTCAAACGATATATCGGCCGATATTTGCCATTTTTCAAATATCGGCTTGGCCGATAAGTTTTTCTGCTTGGCTGATGTGTTCGAGGCGGGACTTTTATTTTGACGGCGTGCCAGACTTTTATTTTGAGCGCACAGTGCTTACATTCTCCTTGTTTGCTGTCGTTGTTAACAGTTTTGTCTAATACAGATAGAAGTCTGTCTAATAATAATCTAATAAATGTGGAATATATTGTACATGTCACATGTACTACTTTTATATATATCTTATAATACCTTTATTTTTGTTATAGAGCTAGACAGCTCCAGTCCCCATTCACTTTCACTATATGGTTAAGGTCTTATTGGATATTCTGTTAAAAATCGCCTTTTTGTGTTCCACAGAAGAAGAAAAAAATAATGTAACACTTTATTACACTGTAACAATGGCACCGGAAAATAAAGTGTAACCAAAAATAAAAGTCAAAAGGGGCTGAAACAACAAATGATGTAAGGATTATAAAGGAGTAATTAATTCCCAAAATGAAAATTCTTTAAATGGCTTTTTTATTATTAGTATTATTTTAGGGATAGCAGGCTTGCATAGAGAAGATCACAAAAACACATGAACTCACTGCTGTTTATTCTCATACGTATATTTGCCTGTTATCTGGCAGGAATTCAAGCTCCCAAAGGTCTACTGCAGTAACTTTTTAAATATCCTCTACTCCACCAGAAGATCATGATCTGTAACATCTCCTAAAATGCAGTCACGCCAAAAATAGTAACTAGCTACCGAAAGAGCTCACAGCTCAGAGAATTTGACTGAACAAGCACCAAACAACCATAACAAAACACACAACACGACAGGCCCTTTGAGCAGGATATGATGCTTGCTGATTTGGTTTAAATGTCCATCTGTCGTGTTCATTTTGTGTATGTTTAGATCTTGCCAGAGGGTGTCAAACACAAAAAGGCACCTGCTGTTTTCCAACAAAGTGGCCATGAGTGAGTGTGGATCTGGAGCCTGATCTTATCATGGTGGATCTATTGAGTTATCAGTTACCATCTGCATCGCAGGCCAAAATGTAGGCATACAGCAAGAAATCAGTCATGAATACATACAGCTGATAACATACATCCTTGCTTTTTATGGAACACTGGGATTTAGATGAATTATTATGCCATTAAGCACAAAAATTCTACAAGTGATAGTCTTTCACTTTCATTCTAATTATTTAAATTCATTTCCTTGTACAATAAACCCTCTGACTAAAGGCTTTTTACTTTTTCTTCTACTCGCTGATTTTATTCCAGCTGGTTTTGCATCACAGTCACTTTCCCACACACTTGTTTTCCCACAGAAGGAGGGTTTGGGTTAGCAAATGCACGGACAGAACGGCTCCTCTGACCCCAAGGCAGGAAGTTAGTTCAACAATAGTGTTCATGGAAAAAAAATCAACATCGATAAGATTCCAGAAAATAAACTGTACCGTTTCCATAGTAACTGAAGTGCCAGGGTCATGTTGGGAGCAGCAGGGTCCAGTCTTCCAGGCCTCCAAGTCTCCACAGTCGCAGAAACCTCCTCCTGCTGAGGCATGCATCTGCAGTCGCAATGGAGATAATTATAATTTGGAAATAATAATAATAAATAATTATTATATAATAATACAAATAATAAGACTTGTGATGGAGGTAATTTAAAATAAATTTAATAAAAAAAAAAAAATTAAATAAAAACTTGTAGAGAGAACAGGGTTGAGATTTGGGGGGAAAATAATAATTAAAATAATAATAATAATTAATATTAGTACGAGTGCATGTACCTTGTAGCGATGACTTTTGTGCACACTCTTCTGGAAGCATTCTATGCAAAGTACACAGGTGGGATCTATTGCACAATCCCTGGAAATACATATAAAGACACATCAAAACAAGCTTGATAGTGTCAGAGGCAACCTATGCATCTACACCTATACAACTAACAGAGCTCCTTATGAATTCAGCATAAGAGCTTCATAGAAGTATGGTTTTGAATGTGCTGATATAGACTTGTAGTCGATTTAAAAAAAAAAAAAAAAAAAAAAGGATTGCCTAAATAAATAAATCAAATAAGATTTGGACCTAAATGATCAAACTTTTAAATTTTAATAATATTTATTTATTTGTTTATACATTCATTCATGCATTTATTTATTTGTTTGTTTTACCATATACTTTTGAATAAACAAAATGTGCATTCTCAATTGACAAGGCTGTCAATGAACAATGTGCAATGAGATGCTGGCTTATCAATCAGTCTAGCTGATGTGCTCTTTAGAAACTTGTATAGGAGTTGATGGTGACTGCATATATTATCAAAGGGGCTCAGGTCTAACCTGCAGGAGTAGACCGTCTCGCCCTCTTTAAAGACACGTCCACACTGCTGAGCTGATGAGCTGCCGCTGTATTGCTGTAGCTTCTCCAGCCCGACACTGGGGTCCTCCCCAAAAATGAAGCATTCCAGAGGATACAGGAGGCGTTCCTCAACCTTTTGCTCCTCCTCCCCTTGTTGTGGCTCCGCCTCCAGGCAGTAAATAAGGGGGACCTGCTCCCCCAAATAGCTGAGTATGGCAGCCTCTCTGTTTGAAGCCTCCTGCCATTTCTGGGGGCAAAAAAGAAAGAGCATGAATTATATAACACACTAACCAAATACATTAAAGGGTCATATGAAATATGGAATCATTTTTGTAATTTTGTTTACTTTCAGTGCTTTTAAGGTGCTTTTTGTTTGTAAGAAAACTTTAGTTCCCGTTCATTGCAACTGCACTGAAATGATAAACTAGTAACCTAATCAAAATTGATTTTTTTTTTGTTTTGTTTTCCATGAAGCAGCCAATAAAAATTAAATAATCATACACATTTTGAACCCTGCATTTCAAGATCAAACCTGGCAACTACTCTGAAGATTTATTTATTTATTGGAAACAATTAGACTCCTGCATGCTGAGCCTGATCTTTTCAGTGATTGCTACCCCTCCAATTCCTTTTATTTTGTGAAAATTTTGATTACTGTTAAGGGGGGGGGGGAAATATATATATATATATATATATATATATATATATATATATATATATATATATATATATATATATATATAATAAATTACTATTATTTTTTGTTATATTTTTTTAAACCTTACATTCATAATTTAATATTAATATAGCATTTTAAGATATATTATATTATTATTTTATTAAAAGAATTAATAAGTGGGCAACTATTATGCATGTAAATTTTGGTGGTTAAACATTAATATACACAAATGCCAAATCACTGTGAAAAACATGATATGTTTGGTCAATATTCAGGATCTTCTAAGCATCTAAAAACATTTCAGCCTCCTACTACTGAAGCTATTAGAGTCTTTTATGTTTGTCGATGCACAAAATAAATGTACACTAAGTGCAATGTAATGATTTGCATTAATCAAACCAAGAAATTTCAGAGCTTCTTAATGCACAGAGAAACCATCTAAATAAATGGCCTTTGACACCATAGCCAGCATAACTGATACCATGGTGCATACCTGTTCATGCCAATAAATAGATGGACATACATTTCACCATCACTATCAGATTTCACTTCAGAGAGAGGTGGAGAACTATTTTAAGGATGAAAAGTCATGAGGAATACATCTTCATCCCTGTGATGTCTCTGAAAATGCAAATCTAGCACTAATACTAGCGTTTCAAATCTTGCTCATCTTTCACAATCAAACTTTTCTAAAATTGTAAGATGTAAAATGAAGAAAGAAAAAAAAGAAGCATAAATAATTAATGGTTAAAAACAACATTTGGTTATACAAGACTACATTCTATAATAGCTCATAAATAAATATATACTGCCTATTCTGAATCTATATACTTAAAATACATGTACAAAGAGGCTGCATTAAAAGGTGAAAGAAAAAAAATGCATAAAGCGAACATCTGGTGAAATGTTGAGTCTCTCAAAGAGGCAATGAAAAAGAAAATGAAAGATGGACGATTTTGCAGTTTCCGTAAACAAACCCAACTTTCAAAAGCATCAGCTCGAAAACATCCATTAAAAAATGGTTTTATCTGCAGTAACTTTGAAGAAAACACAGCGTACTTACTTTAAATGCTATAAAATGCGCGATGATGTAGAATTAAAAGCAGTTAAAGCGGTGTTAAATCTGCTCGTGTTTACATGTCAGATGTTAACAATCATGTAAACATGTAGAATCTTACCAATGTGTTCATCATTAAATCGTAGATTACATAGAATTGAAAGGACTACCACGCATGTTCTGCATAAACCTTCCCCTGCTTAAATCATAATATATTGCATGCGCATATGTATGCGACCGTGACATGCGACTGACACACGACTGAATTTATCTGTGAAGTGGTTAAAAGCCAAATAATTACCGTGCTTAACTGTACACCATTCTGCGACTCCGCCATGATCCAAATGCCGTAAAGCGTCACTACAGCAACACAACTAGGACGGATTTTGCAACAGTTTAAAAGTCTTTTAGATGGATTGAAATTAATGAAATTACAGATTGTCGGCAAATTGTAAAAGCATTTGCATAGACATAAACATTACATAACACAATAAGTAAAAGGCTATAAGAGGACGTGAGTTATAGCCAATTATATAAAACCAAATAAAGTTTTAAGTTACTGAATCGAGGACCTTTCATCATTTGAATCTTTCTTTAAATACCGTCAGCAGTTCGGGAATTTATTCGGGAAGTAATGGACAAAAGAGCAGCAATTACATCACTTCAACTACTAATACGGAAACAATATTAACTAAGATTAAATAAGTAATAGCGAATTGAGGAGCGAGAGAGAGAGAGAGAGAGAGAGAGAGAGAGAGAGAGAGAGAGAGAGAGAGAGAGAGAGAGTTCCTTATCAACTGAGATTAACTTTGTTAACTTTCAATTTATAAATAATTAATAATCACGTTTTAGACGTGAGCATTTTTTCCCACTTTAAAATGAGCAAGTTAGTTCCTGAAGAGTAACAGTGACGAGGGAAGCTGTGATTTATAATTTTATTTTTAAATCTAAAACAATTTTTAGATTTATTTTTAGCCCTGCAGCGCCCTCTGGAGGAAAACCACTTTTTATTATTATGGTTTAATGAGAGACTGTCTTGTTCAGAACCCAGAGTGAACGCCACAGATACTGTAAATACGTGGTTCACTCCAACGTCAGTGACAGGGTCAAATAAATACGTAAATAAATAGCCTACATACTGCCACTCATAACAGTATTTACAGTAAGGGAGATGTTTCTACAACCCATGTAAATTAAAAAAAAAATAACGGCCGCAAATGAAGTCTCCCAAAGAAATGTAAAATCAAATTTTTATCACTCTGTAAATAATTACATTTTACTCAAACGTAGCTACTCTTTCCCCTCTGTGTCCTATCAAAGCATGTCACACACACCGCGTGCATGAACGCTTGTTCACCACTGTCACTTCCTTCACTGCAAGTGTGCAGCTGAGCGTGTGGTAGCCTTTTACTGAGTCCTCTGGGATAAAAAAAAAGAGAGTTTGGGCTGATTTGACAATATGAACGGAGACTGATGACATGAACTGTTACATTGAGTAAAGTTTCCGCAATCATCTGGGATAAGAGGTAACTGTTTTATTCGATTGATTATGTACAGCATGGAGGTAGAATCAGAACTCACCACTTGAAGAGAAACGAGCTGTTGTTGAATGGAAATCAAACCGAAAACTGACCATGGTTTTATTATAGTAAAAGTGTAGTAACCATGTTTCTTTGGCAGAATGTCTACCATTTGTAACCACAGTTAGAGTAGCCTAGTAAAACCAAGGTTAATTTGTGGTTACCATGGTTTAACTATAGCCTATTAACCTATTTACCCTTTTCTTTCGTAAGGGAAACCGGTATTTAAGCGCACAGGTTTGTCATTATTAAAATTCTTTGAAAAAGAAAGAAAGAAAAAAAAAACAACTAATATTAACTAGTAATATACTCTTGTTATAGTATGATGAACTAATCTTTGTTAACGTTAGTTCCATTTACTAATGAACAGATACAACTTTAAAAAATTTGAAGTTAACAGATTACTTTTAAGATTAATAAATGCTTTAGAAGTATTTTTCATTGTTAGTTCATGTTAACAAATGGAAACTTACTGTAAAGTGTTACAAATATTACACTAAATGTATATAACAGTGCAGAATGTTTTTTATGAATGTCCATGTTTATGATTTTTGTGAAGAAATGGATGGACAAATGGAAAGTTTACATTTTGATTAAAATAAAATAAAAATAAAAATACACTCACACCAGTTTCCAGTCACACTGGTAGCCTAATAAAAGCTGTTTTATTTACCCGGGTGTGGGTGTGCCACATGGTGGTTGTCCTGTTTAGGTCAGGTGACTAGCTTATTCAGCTTAAACCTTATATTTAAAATTAAATCTAAAATTAATCCTGATGTGCACTTAATTGTGATGTTATTTCCATCTAAAAATGGTGAGTTAATTTATCCAACATAGTAAGACTAGGCTGTATGATGTTCTGAATGGTAGAAAATACCCATACCGTGTTTTGTAATATTTGACTTAGCTGTGGGAAGTAATCTGAGAGGAAATGAGAACAATATACAGTGGGTGTGAAAAATTGTTGGCCCCCTTCCTGATTTCTTTTTTTTTTTTTTTTTTTGCATGTTTGTCACAATTTAATGTTTCAGATAATCAAAAGAATGTAAATATTAGTCAAAGATAACACAAGTGAACACAACATGCAGTTTTTAAATGAAGGTTTTTATTATTAAGGGAAAACAAAATCCAAAACTACTGTACATGGCCCTGTGTGAAAAAGTGTTTGCCCCCCTGTTAAAACTGTGGTTTATCATACCGGAGTTCAATTTCTCTAGCCACACCCAGGCCTGATTACTGACACACCTGTTCACAATCAAGAAATCTCTTAAAGAGGACCTGCCTGACAAAGTCATGTAGACCAAAAGATCCTCAAAAGCTAGACATCATGCTGAGATCCAAAGAAATTCAGAAACAAATGAGAAAAAAAGTATTTGAGATCTATCAGTTTGGAAAAGGTTATAAAAACAATTCTAAAGCTTTGGGACTCCAGCAAACCTCAGTGAGAGCCATTATTCACAAATGGTAAAAACATGGAACAGTGGAGAACCTTCCCAGTAGTGCCCAGCCGACCAAACTTACCCCAAGTTCACAGTGAGGACTCATCCAAGAGGTCACAAAAGACCCCACAACAACATCCAAAGAACTGCAGGCATCACTTGCCTCAGTTAAGATCAGTGTTCATGACTCCACCATAAGAGACGGGGCAAAAATGGTCTGCATGGCAGAGTTCCAAGACGAAAACCGCTGCTGAGCAAAAAGAACAAAAAAAGGCACATCTCCGTTTTGCCAGAAAACATCTTGATGATCCTCAAGACTTTTGGGAAAATACTCTGTGGACTGATGAGACAAAAGTTTAACTTTTTGGAAGGTGTGTGTCCCATTACATCTGGCGTAAAAGTAACACTGCATTTCAGAAAAAGAACATCATACCAACAGTAAAATATGGTGGTGGCAGTGTGATGGTCTGGGGCTGTTTTTGCTGGAACCATGAATTCTGCTGTTTACCAAAAAATCCTGATGGAGAATATCCGGCCATCTGTTCGTGACCTCAAGCTGAAGCGAACTTGGGTTCTGTAGCAGGACAATGATCCAAAACACACCAGCAAGTCCACCTCTGAATGGCTGAAGAAAAACAAAATGAAGACTTTGGAGTGGCCTAGTTGAAATCTTGACCTGAATCCTATTGAGATACTGTTGCATGACCTTAAAAGGCGGTTAATGCTCGAAAACCCTCCAATGTGGATGAATTACAACAATTCTGCATAGATGAGTGGACCAAAATTCCTCCACAGCGCTGTAACAGACTCACTGCAAGTTATCGCAAACGCTTGATTGCAGTTGTTGCTGCTAAGGGTGGCCCAACCAGTTATTAGGTTTAGGGGGCAAACACTTTTTCACACAGGGCCATGTAGTTTTGGATTTTGTTTTCCCTTAATAACTAAAACCTTCATTTAAAAACTTCATGTTGTGTTCACTTGTTATCTTTGACTATTATTTACATTTTTGATGATCTGAAACATTAAAGTGTGACAAACATGCAAAAAAAATAAGAAATCAGGAAGGGGGCCAACACTTTTTCACACCACTGTACTTCTACAAATGTATTTAAAGTAGCACTTGAGGTTTTTGTGTTTCTAGTGCCATTAGCTTTGTTTTTGGTGTTCCTTTCTTTTCTTTTTTTTTCATATGAACCCTATGCTTTTTTAAAATGAAACACCGGTTTAACTGAATTATGTTTTTTTTTTTTTCTTTTTTTTTTTTTCCTGGGTTTTGTTTCAAGTTACCATTGACATTTAAAGTATAAAGTTCAGTAATCAGTACCACAAAAAGAGTTGTGAGTTGTGTTACGATGAAGAAAACCCACTCCCACTTGTGGTTCTCTACAGCACAGTCCTCACTTTAGGTCTGCCCACTAACCTGATCACAGTCTTCCTCACGTTCCTGGAAGTGTGTCAGAAGAACGTCCTAGGAATCTACCTCTTCAGCCTGTCAGTGTGTGACCTGATGTATCTTGGCACACTTCCACTCTGGGCCATTTACATCGACAGGGGTCACCGCTGGGAGTGGGGCTCTCTGTCCTGTAAGCTCATGGGGTACGTGTTCTTCAACAACATGTACATCAGTATCTTCTTGATGTGCTGCGTTTCCGCAGACCGTTTTGTCGCGGTGGTCTACGCCGTGGAGTCTCGAGGTCTGAGAAGGATGAGGCATGCCGTGATCATCACCGTTGGGATTGTGGTGGTCGTTGCTGTGGGACACGTGCCGGTTTTCACCATGACAGAGGGCGACTCTGAGAAAATGAAGGAGAAGCGGTGCTTTGAGCCAAGCGACCCCTCTGTCGTAGTGATGGGCCTCAACTATGCCCGCTTCTTAATCGGTTTCTTCATCCCACTGTGCATTTTAATAGTCACCAACTTGGCCATCATTGCTAAAGTTCAAGCTAGCACAGGTTTGAAGCCACAGGCCAAAATCAAAATACGTAACCTGGCCTTTGCAGTCATCTTGTTCTTTCTGGTCTGCTTCACGCCGTACCATGTGATCCTTTTGCTACGTGCCATCAATTTTCACTTTTCGAATGGGAAATGTGACTTTGAAAGAAGCATCTACACACCCTATACAATCGCTCTGGGTCTCTCTACCATCAACAGTGCCATTAACCCTGTGTTCTATGTGCTTAGCAGCAACAGTGTTCATAAGAGGATCCACAAAGGCCTGCAAAGGTTACGTAGCAGCTCGAGATCTTCTTTTGAATGATTTCTTTCGTTTTCTCAACTGGGACTTATTTTCCTTTATCTGTAGCCTGTAAAACATTTAAATGTTTTGAATTTAAATAGAAAATGCTTCTGTTATACTTGATTATTAAAATGAGTCTTCCAAACATTTGGAAAGCATTACTGGAACCCTATTTTCTAAATGCATGTTATTGTGCTTATGTTTACTTTTTTTTTTTTTTTTACCCTTGGAATTTTTAATCGAAATGTCATAATCTTCTAGTGAAACGAATTTCCCCTGGTGACACATGGCGGAATTCTTCAATAATTCCAGCTGCATAAATCCCCCTTCTTACAGTAGACTATAAGCTCACATTCAGATCTGCCTCCATTCAATCAACAACCAGATCTATGAACTAATTTAAGACTGCATTTTAAAATCACATTAGCAGAATTTAGGCAAAATTTCACTGGCCAAAAAGGTCCATTGTCTGTTGTCAGTACTGTAGATGTACTGTACGAAGCTCATCTCACACAGAGGCCACTCAAATCACGCAGCTTTCTGTTGCGAAATCTGCATTGAGAAAATTTTTCACCCTTACACAAAACTCTAGATTGCATGGATTGCTTTTGAAATGACTGAATGATTTTGCATGCAAAAATTCATAGAACAACAGTAAATTTGCCTGAAACTTTACCTACAGTGAAATGAAAACCTTTTTTTTTTTTTATACATGAAACAGGAAATTATGTAACAGAAAAAGACCCTTATGATGCGTCAAGATCTCTTGAAATGTAAGTTAATTGGATCTTTTTATTGAAGTGTAAAATGTAATGTGGTGCAACTTAAACATACTATTTATTACTTAATGGAATTAATGCAATTAATGCATGATATCCCCCCCCCCCAGGAGTACTATTTGCCATTTTATATTATATCTTAGCAAACTCCATGTGTAAAATCAGGAGACGTTATTGAGTTTGGTGTGAAATTTATGCAATAAGCCACAGACACGTATAGAGGAAATGGTTAGAGGTTAAACAAGGTGCAGATGTGTGAAAAAGGATGTCTTTCTGCTTGCAGTCTAGACATGTTCATATTTTGTGCCTGCATTAAGACACGTAGTTACATACTAAGGATTTCATATATATATATATATATATATATATTAGGATTTATATATATATATATATATATATATATAGTTTAAAGGGTAAGCTCACTGATTTTAAACCAGCTTTGTATTGTGACAATGTTGTTACACATAAATGAACAATGTGTTACCTTTCGCATTTTTGTATCTCTACTCACAGATAGTCTTAAGCCTGCAAGGCATTATGGGTGTTGAAGTTTTCCATTTTTGTCCACAGCAATTTTTCTGTTTTCTCTAGTAATGCAACACTGATTAAAAAAAAAAAAAAAAAAAAAAAAAATACTACTACAGTACAACCTTTTATAGATAACCCATGTAACCATTAAATATAACCTTATTATTAGAATTTTATGCAGTTGCCAGATAGTTTTATCCAAAGCATGTTACAGTGCATTTGCAATATATTTTATCAGTTCTTTATGTTCCCTGAGAAATGAAACCATGACCTTGCCATTGCTAGCTCATACATATAAAAAAGTAAAGTATGAACATAAGCAGTTCTCTCTGAATACCGTAGGTCTTGGAACTTAAAATGTGTTGTTGTGGTGAGAACTTTGAGCATGAGAACGGATGCTGAAATGTGTGTTTTTAACTGTGTGAACTTCCTATTTGCTAGGTTGTAATAAAATGTAGAATAGTTCTGTTTTTAGTTTGAACGCGATCACACTGAATTACAGGAAGTTTGACAGAATTAACTTTTGTTCACATAACCCAAGACTGACACACAAAGCTATATGTACCAATCTTTAATTTTTTTTTTGTCAAGCAGAAAGATTGTAATAGCAAACTAAATCAGGTAAAAGGCTTAAATGGATAAAATTACTAATTTGCTGACAAATTATGTTGATATTATTATATGACCTTGATATCAAATTGACCCTGAGATTATCTTAAAGGGATACTCCACCCCAAAATGAAAATGTTGTCATTAATCACGCAGATGGCGTACGCTCTTCTGTGTAAGATGAAATTTAATTTTACGTTTTTTAAATGTATTTACGCTTTGGTTTGAAAGTAAACAGCTCATCGGCGCAGCGCAAATGATACAGAAGAGCATATGCTGTCTGCGTACTGCTCAGATTCTCTAAAATGGCGCAATGCTGATTTGGAGAGACACAGAGGAGAGGAATTGTTGAATAAAGTCGTTATTTTTGTTTCTTCGTGTACAAAAAGTATTCTCGTCGCTTCATAACGTTACGGTTGAATCATTGATGGTAGATGGTGTATTCTGAAGATGCTTTTCATACTTTCCTGGACCTTGACACTGTTATTTATTTGGCAGTCTATGGGACAGTCACAAGCCTCACGGTTTTCATCCAAAATATCTTAAATTGTGTTCTGAAGACAAACAAAGCTTTTACGGGTTTAGAAACGACATGGGGGGTAAGTGATTGACAAAATTATCATTTTGGGGTGGAGTATCCCTTTAAGGTTCTCTCTAAAGATCTCTTTACACTTTGTAATAAATAAATAAATAGTTCAATCTGTTTATTACTGATCCTGCTGTTTATTTATTTATTTTATTTTTTTGCAATTGCATTTACCCTAGAAGCCATAAGGGGCAAACAAACAAATAAAGCAACAGCGGTATGCTGTTGAAGAACTTTGAACTTCTCTTTTTTATTAACAAACTGCTCTAAAGGTGCAGGACACAAACTTTTAGAACTATATATTCATATATCGTTTAAATATCTCGAACATAAATATACCAAATACAGTCACAGATTTCAGATGTCAGTTTACAATAAAAATAATGTAGCTTAAGAACAGTAAGCCATGAGCTTAGGGCAGCAGCAGCAGACAGTGGATATATATATAAGTATATGGCTGCATTAACTTCCTGTACTAAGGTTAACAATGATTTTGTTCTTTTTAGGCACTTATTAGTTTTGTTCTGCTTATATTAAAATCCTTCTTTTAATGTTAGATCAGTGGCAAAGTGTGTACATCAAGTAAGTCAGGAATTCCATCCTGAGCTAGTGTGCATGCTAATACTTTTGTCAAGCATGCTTTGTAACAGGCTTGGATGTATTTGTGGAAGTGCTTGGAAAACCTTGCCTGTGCTTGTTTCCATAAACATTAATGAATGCAGGCAGTAGTATTCGGTCATCATTTTGGTTACTTCCAAACCTGTATGATTTTCTGAGATGTTTTGAAGAATGCACGAGTAGCTCATTTCAATGCATTTACACTAGGTTTAGAACAAGTGAGTAAATGACGAAAAATATCCATTTAGGAATAAAAGTTTTCCTTGCAGGTTTAGTTTTCTGAAGTAGTCAGTGCAACTGTAAGTGTGTGTGTGTGTGTGTGTGTGTGTGTGTGTGTGGTGTGTGTGTGTGTACATGTGATGTTGATTATTGCAGAGGCTCTTTCTTGTTTTGGTAGGGCAGCAGGTTCATGTTGTACTGGCTGAGCCACTGGCGTGAGATCTGATAAAAGAATCCTGGTGCATTCCGACACTGCGATGATGACATCAGCTGCCAAAAAAAAAAGCTTAAAAGGTCAGTGAACCCACTTAGGGTTAGGGTTAGTCATTCAGGGTTGGAAAAACATGGGGCTGAGTAAATAATGACAGTTTCATTTTGGGGTTGCCTGTCTTTAGGAGTGTATAAATCATCCTCGGTCTATATCCTGCTGTAAATCTTAAAAGTAAGATTAAGGCTTAATGGTTAGAGAGTCGGACTTGTAACCAGAAGGTTGTGGTTTAAGTCTCAGGGACTGTATATATGTTTGAGTATACACACACACACACACACACACACAAAATGTTTGTTGACAATACAATACACACACTATATAGTCAAACTTGGAATCGTACATGGACCACAGTTTGAGAACACACATACACAGACCTTGGTTTGAATAAGTGCTCCAGGATGATCTTACAGATCTTCTGGTTCAAGATATAAAAGAGTAGTGGTCTAAAAAAAAAAAAAAAAAGTTTCTTAATTTTCATAGCACATCAAAAGTCTGAATATATACAGTATGGCCACCCTTTGACCCAAACAAGCCACATGAGGTAACAATGTCTGTAGCTCAAATGGTGTGTCAATGTGCCAAATGTTAATACTCAGTCTGTACTCACCTGCAAGTCAGCGCTTGCATCAGGATGTCTGAGCTGGAGGGTTTTGAGCAGTCCTTCATGGGAGTGTAGTTTGGGTTTGGGACCTGACAGTCTGAGAATTTTGGACCCAGACTGTAGATGACACCCAGAAATTTGCAGCTCCACTAATGGGAAAGAGAGAGAAAGGAGAGGAACTTTTGACAATGATGGACAACTCCATTGACACTCCATCAATTAAAACCGAATTGTGCCCAGTTTTTGAATAATAAACCACACAATTTTACTATGCAAAGTTATTTGAGCACACTGTAAATCAGGGAAAATATTGACAGTGTACACATACTTAAGATTTCAGTCTTTCAGCTGTCCTGTTCAGCGTCACTCATGAATAAAAGTGACTACAGGATAAAGAAAAAGGGAGAAAATCTACTAATCTAGTGTTTTTAGAAATGTACCCCAAGATGACCTCATGTTGTTCCCAATAAAAGTTTACATTAAAATGTAATAAAACATACGAATAAATAATGTAAGGCAACTACTCTGAGGTTAGATTTCATTTTTTTTATTTTCTGTTTTTATTTGTTTAGCTGAATTTGTTGCGGTTTTTGTATTTTTTTATTAGTTATTTTAAATGTCTGTATTTATTAATTTTTATTTCTTAGTTTTAGTTTAGTTCGTAAGATCTTTTTATATTTTATATATGTTATTGTTAACTCTCATCTGATAATCACTTAAAAAATACATAGTTTTCCTACACAAATTTGAGTGTACAGCTGTATGAATACTACTACTACTAATAAATAACAAATTATAATCATTATTTCAGGGTTCCCACACCTTGATTTAACTCAAATTCAAGGACCCTTTAAAGGACTGTCCAGGTCCAGTACCTTCAAAACTCAAGGACTACTTGATTGGGGACACACTTTCAAGTGAGAGCGAGGTTACATCATGTATTCTGTAAGATACTTGTTACAGTTTTCATGTCTCAAAAACACAACTATGCAAAAAAGTTTTTTTTTTTTTTGCATTTATTTTTTGCCATGACAGAGATCTGATATTTTATTTGCTGTGGATTTTTTGCATAAAAACTGAATGAATATTTCCATCAGGCTAGCATGTATTTTACCAGTATCGAATATTTAACTTTTGCCAGGGATATAAAGAGTTCAGGCTCATGTCCAAAGATATAAGGGGAATATGCCCTCAAATGTGTTTCTTACCTCATGGGTTTACATTATCTTAACAAGCAAAGCAATTCAACATTTTCACGGTGTGTCTGTGAAACGTTGAGGTGCCACTCTAGTAGTTTTGTGCGGGCATGAACGTCATGTAGGGTGACCATATTTTAGTTTTCCAAAAAAAAGGACACACGGGTGCGGGTGGGGCGGGGGGCTGGGGTGTGGTTGGTTGGTGGTTAAAAGTAGTGTGAAAATATGTCGCATTTCCATACCTAAAATACATTTTTTACGACAATTGATCATAACCACAGCCTAAAAAGCTTACAACAGTGGCCCTCCTTTCACAAAATGCTGAAACCCTCTCTGAGCAGTTTATCTATGGGCAGAATGCAAAATGTTTCCATACAAGCATTTCAGTACAAGTAATTAAGCAACATTTCAAACTTTAACCCACAGGACAAAATCAACCCATTAACAGTTTAAAAGTAAGCCATAGGAAAAAAAAAAAAGCAGCACTTGGCAACCCCTGCATTCAACACGAGCTGCAGGAGTCAGATTTGACTGATCACGGGTTGAGGAGAGAGAGATGGCTGATAGACCGTGCTGGAGGATTTGCTGCTCAACAGATTTGAGGCTTATTGACAAAATATCTGATCTTACTGTAACACAGTTTAGCTGTGCATGATCGCAATAAACAGAAGTGAAAGTGAACAGCGAGCGCTTATTTAAAAGAGATTTAAATACTGTTGCATATGATTAGATGGCTCCCCCAGATGCACGAAAAACTTCTGCAATATTAGAACTGTATGGTGGCGGAGGTGGGGACGGGCGGGATCACCGGGACCCTGGACACAAGAAGATAAACCACATCACGGGCTTGGGCAATAATGGTCAGGAAAATTCAGTCTGGGAGCCGGATTAAGAAAAACTGTCCACTGTGGCTCTTAATACAACAAAACTCACACAATCATTGGGAAATGTAGAAAGCAAAAGCCAGAATCCCCGACATTTTGGGTGACTCTAGTTCAGAAATCACCTGCCGGAGGTCATTTTTTGAGATCCAAAATAGGTACGCAGGAGCTACACAATTAAGGGCCTTAGGTATAGTAATAATATTTTGTAACTAATACGGAACCTAATAAGCCAGTCCAGAGACTGTAAAATTTGGGTAATATGATCATATTTTCTTGACCTGGTAAGGACTCTAGCCGCTGCATTTTGGACTACATGTAGCTTGTTCATTGAAAATGCAGGACAACCAGCTAGCAGTGCATTACAATAGTCCAGTCTAGAGGTCATGAATGCATGAACTAACTTTTCTGCATCAGAAACAAGTAACGTGTTTTGTAGCTTGGCAATGTATCTCAAATGGAAGAATGGTGTTTTTGTAACATAGGAAATATGATTTTCAAAAGAAAAGTTGCTGTCTAATATAACACCCAGATTTTTGACTGTAGAGGAAGTAACAGTACATCCGTCTAGTTGCAATATGTATAATTGCAATATCTGTGTACTGTTTTTTGGTCCAATAAGTAATATCTACAGTATTGTTCAAAATAATAGCAGTACAATGTGACTAACCAGAATAATCCAGGTTTTTAGTATATTTTTTATTGCTACGTGGCAAACAAGTTACCAGTAGGTGCAGTAGATTCTCAGAAAACAAACAAGACTCAGCATTCATGATGTGCAAGCTCTTAAGGCTGTGCAATTGTGCAATTAGTGGAAAGGGGGTGTGTTCAAAAAAAATAGCAGTGTCTGCCGTTGACTGTACAAACTCAAAACTATTTTGTACAAACATTTTTTGTTTTCTAGGATTTAGCAATCCCGTGAATGACTAAACTAATATTTAGTTGTATGACCACAGTTTTTTTTTAAAAACTGCTTCACATCTGTGTGGCATGGAGTCAACCAACTTGTGGCACCTCTTAGCTGTTATTCCACTCCATGATTCTTTAACAACATTCCACAATTCATTTACATTTCTTGGTTTTGCTTCAGAAACAGCATTTTTGACATCACCCCAACAAGTTCTCGATTGGATTAAGGTCCGGGGGGACTGGGCTGGCCACTCCATAACATAATTTTGTTGGTTTGGAACCATGAGTTTACTAGTGTGTTTGGGGTCATTGTCTTGTTGGGTTTGGAACTTTCAAGGGCATGTCCTCTTCGGCATAGGGCAAACATGACCTCTTCAAGTATTTTGACATATGCAAACTGATCCATGATCCCTGGTATGCGATAAATAGGCCCAACACCATAGTAGGAGAAAACATGCCCATATCATGATGCTTGCACCACCATGCTTCACTGTCTTCACTGTGTACTGTGGCTTGAATTCAGAGTTTGGGGGTCGTCTCACAAACTGTCTGTGGCCCTTGGACCCAAAAAGAACAATTTTACTCTCATCAGTCCACAAAATGTTCCTCCATTTCTCTTTAGGCCAGTTGATGTGTTCTTTGGCAAATTGTAACCTCTTCTGCACATGCCTTTTTTTAACAGAGGGACTTTGCGGGGGATTCTTGAAAATAGATTAGCTTCACACAGACGTCTTCTAACTGTTACAGTACTTACAGGTAACTCCAGACTGTCTTTGATCATCCTGGAGCTGATCATTGGCTGAGCCTTTGCCATTCTGGTTATTCTTCGATCCATTTTGATGGTTGTCTTCTGTTTTTTCTTCCACGTCTCTCTGGTTTTGCTCTCCATTTTAAGGCATTGGAGATCATTTTAGCTGAACAGCCTATCATTTTTTGCACCTCTTTATAGGTTTTCCCCTCTCCAATCAACTTTTTAATCAGAGTATGCTGTTCTTCTGAACAATGTCTTGAACAACCCATTTTCCTCCAGGCTTTCAAATGCATGTTCAACAAGTGCTGGCTTCATCCTTAAATAGGGGCCACCTGATTCACACCTGTTTTTTTTCACAAAATTGATGACCTCAGTGATTGAATGCCACACTGCTATTTTTTTTTGAACACACCCCTTTCCACTAATTGCCCAATTGCACAGCCTAAGAGCGTGCATATCATGAATGCTGGGTCTTTTTTTGTTTTCTGAGAATCTACTGCACCTACTGGTAACTTGTTTACCATGTAGCAATAAAAAAAATACTAAAAACCTGGATTATTCTGGTTAGTCACATTGTACTGCTATTATTTTGAACAATACTGTATGTCTTATCCGAATTTAATAGAAGAAAATTATTTGTCATCCAATCTTATACATTTTTAACACACTCTGTTAGCTTAGATAATTTAAAAGTTTCATCTTGTTCGCCTTGTTGAGATATATAGTTGAGTATCATCAGCATAACAGTGGAAACTAATCCCGTATTTTCTAATAATATTACCAAGGGGCAACATGTATATTGAAAATAGCAGAGGACCTAGGACAGATCATTGTGGCACTCCATACTTTATTGGTTATAATTGAGATGACTCCCCATTTAAATCTTAATTCTTAATTAATAAATATTATGACATTATATTTTTGGGTTGCACTATATGACATATAGCATTTTATCTAAACTAACCTTATTAAAAAGGTAAAATCATTTGATATTTTAAGAGATTTATTTATTTGCATCTCTCTATGTGTTGTTTACAGCACATTACTTAAATTAAAAAATCATAATTAATAAGCAGTTAAGTAGCTTTGTAAAAAAAAAGCTTTTGAAAAGAAAATAAATTATAATAAGCAATTATGCCAAACTTGATCATTGTAATGTTAGGACAATTATACCACACTGACCCTTTTGTAATTAAAATATCAACATTTATTTTAATTCAGAAATTAAGTATACTTGTCATAAAACAATTGCATGAAACAGCACTTTTTTTTCGAATAGATAACTAATATAATGTTTGTTAGCATGACAATAATTTTATAAATTTATATATTTATGGCAATTATAGATAAAAAACAAAAAAGAAGTAGACTTGAAAACAAGCTTTACCACTGGACTATCGTTTTGGATGAAATTCCCACCCTACATTTTTTCTTGTTCATTATTTTGTTTCATTATGTTATATTATGAATATAAAATTGCTTATAAATTCTGCTTCATGACTTGACTTGAAATGATGTTGCATTGATATTAATATTTCAGATGTTTAAATGAGATTTATTCTCCCATCAATTCAAGACCTTCTGGAAGGCTCCCATGGAGGGGGTCATTTTGGAGACAGCCTCTGACAACTACTCCGACCTGCTGGACGAGATCTGTATTGTGGCTTTAGGGGCCCAACGGGGAATGACATGCATTTGGGTGTTTGCGGTAACATACAAATACACCACAGCATGCCTATGTAATGACTGTACTGTGTAAGTCTTTGTTAAAGATGCTTCAGAGCAAAGTTATTCTTCAAATTTCGTTACAGGACAAACTGTCAGTTAGATCGGACCATCTGCCATTTAGCCACTTCCTCCAAACAAATATCCAAATACCTGTTTCAGAGGAGTTTTAAGATAAATTCTGACAATTCAGATGAGCCTATAGTTCACAATTGAGATGAAAGAAGCCTATTATTCTCACCAATGCTGCATTTATTTGATTTGAATTTATTTACATTTTGATTTAAAATGTAACTTATTCTTGTTGGAAAAGCTGAATTCTGAGCAGTCTTCAGTGTCATATGATCCTTGTATATATTTTTTTTTTTTTTTTTCCACACTACGGAAGTCAGTGGGGACCAACAACTGTCTGGTAACCTTCATTCTTCAAAATATCTTCTTTTGTGTTCAGCATTAGATTCATACAGGTTTGGAACAACTTGAGGGTGAGTAAATGATGATAGAATTTTCATTTTTGGGTGAGTTAACTTTGTTTTGTATTGTACTAAATACTATCAGATATAAGTTCATTATATATATATATATATATATATAATATATATATATATATATATATATGTAATTTAATGCTTTGATGTAACTGCCTATTTTGTTGTTGATGTTGCCTAGCTAGTGCGCGGGTGTGGAGCTGTGTGGGCATGTTGTATAACAGGTCTTTTATCATGTAACACATTTCTTCCCTTTACACAGACTGACATCACTAAGGTGCTTCAAGTCATCTACAGTGTATGCCTTTTATGCAATTAGCATTTTAGTTTTGTTTGCATCATTTATAGAGCAACTGATAGCATCCATGTTATTTTTTCTTTGTAGAGCTTTATTTAAACATTGCTCATAAATCCATTAAAGTATTGAATGATTAGTTTTCTTCAGTTTTCCCTCTCTTTTTCTCAATCTTGTACTTGTCCTTTCCCTAATTTTTGGACACATTTGTGTAGGTGTAGAAATATGAGATATAAAAGTCTCAACTCATTCAGAAAACAACATTTACTTTCGCTGCTAACCTCCTTGTAATTCTGAGAACCTGCTGAAGCAATCATGATTTTTATGCTCCATCTCAATTTACAGTTGGCTGACCCATTATGAAAAGCTTTTTAATTTTTCTGTAAATGCCTGCTCTGGGCCTTAGTTATTTTGTGACATGAAGACATTAGCCTTTTAAATCACACCACTGTTACAGCTATTAAAGCACTAATTCAACATCTTCAACAATACATTTCAAGACATTCGAACATTATTTAAAAATAAATTCAACATGCAATTTATACCTACAGTAACTTGAATGCACCTCTTCTGTGATAAGCATGTTTTAGTCTATGATTGAAAATTTCCTTATGACATTTGGGGAGCAAATAGAAAAAATGTCATGATGATACACCTGTCCTGATAAAAAAAAAAAAAAAAAAAGTAAAAAAAAAAAAAAAAAAATTATTAAAAGGATGAAATACTTTTTTAAAAGCATTATTGGGTAGTTTGCCATTATTATTATTATTATTATTATTATTATTATTATTATTATTATTATTTGTTAGGAAAAAAATTATTTTGCTAAAATATTAATTTTATTAACCAAAATAATTAATAATTTATCATTCATAATGACTACAATCTTATATATAAATAAATAAATAAATAAATAAATATAACTAACTAACTAAAACATCTAATAAAAACCATATGAAACAAACCATATGACAATAACTTAAACCTTATTAAAAACAATATAAAATATTAAAACAATTTGACTGCAAAGATTACACTTGGCCCATTCTAAACTATATATTTTTAAAAGATTCTTGCTTTTCTTTATTGCCTTTAACATTTCTTCAAAGCTTTCCGTTACAATGCATAATCCATACCAGGAAAGTTTTGTGCAATAAAAATGAATGTTATTTAAGCTATTATAATATCTGTCACCCACTGAAGGGCTGTCCTTAGTGTTTGTTATCCACAATAAACACATCTGATGGTCACATCACACATTTCTGGTGTGACCCTTAGTCCTTTTTGAAAACATTTTGCACATATGTGTTTTCCACACAATCACACACTCAAAAAATGTTTACAATTCAGACTATGTGAGTTAAAAGCTTCAGTACGATTAGTAGAATTTTACAGTTCATCTAAACCGGCTCTTCAAGTAATGGGGTCATTTTACTGTGTTCATCATCAGCTTTCTAGTTCTTTATGACTGCTAACCAGATAACACAGTAAAAACCTGTGGCCTATATGTCAGTTAACGCACTAATAAAAAAATGTATCTTAATGACCATTTTGTAATGTCTAGCAAAGGAAATTATGGCACAAAACAGGAAACTAGAATGAAATCTCCCCATCTCTCTACTCAAATCCTCTATGGACCACCAAGAGCCTCTAAACATCTTATTACTCTCTCTCTCTGTGGCACAACACATGATCAGAACTACATGTGGTGTCAACCTCATTGAGAGAGTTTAAGGGGGTGTCTAAAAAAATTAACATAGTGTCGAGAGACAGAATGATTAGAAATGCTTAATTAGATTAATCACATTAGATTAATTTTGACTTTGTTTTTAAGTCTATCATAAATGTTTGCCTCCATTTGCATTCAAAGCCATTAAAGAGTTAATTCACAGAAAAATGAAATGAAAATTCTGGTTGTGGTCATGGTCTCAAAATGAGCATTCTGCTGCTAGAGTCATGTTTATGTAGTCATCAGTGAAACGCTGGAGTTCCACGTCTTTTCTGTTTGGCGTACAAGTCCAAACATGTTGCCCCCTTTTGAAAACAATGACAGGTTCAACTGACCTGGGAGCAGCTTTTAGTCTCGCTTTGAGTTGTTAGAGCCTGATGCAAAACACTTCCCTTTAAATGTACAGTGACACAGGGTGACATTTCCTGATGGGATTTCTGGGAGTACAAAAATTGCTTGGATAAAAAATAAAGACGTCAAAATTAATAGGAAAAATCTAAATAATAATAATAATAATAATAAAAATGGGAACAAGAGAAAAGAAAGGTGTGTTTTCTAAACCAGCCCTACCTGATTCAAGTTTCATGTCTAGCTGATACTCTGACTAGTGAAGAGAAACAGAACAAACTGGAAGGGTGACTGCCACCAGATTTGTCAGAGGTCGGTTGGGTAGGGCCAAACTCAGGTCTGAAGTACCTGAAATAGATAAGCGAACAACTACACCCAGATGCAGTGTTAAACTGCTGCATTATTTCCTATTAGCACAAATTATGTACCACTCCTCCTAGTCATACTACTAAGATTAATAAGACTCCTAAGAAGGTTTAATTAGAGGTCTTTGTTAATAAGGGATTAGACTTTCATCCAGTGGACAATAAAACTAAATCCCTTAGACTTACATTGAAAGAGGGACCCAAACCATTTCACACATTGGACATGCATATTCTTTTTAAAATGTAAAAACCTAGTTGCATAGTACTGAATTTGCTACAATGCTCTAATAAAGCCTGTAATAAACAAGGCCCATAATAATTTTCAAGTCATGCTTTAATATTCTCTTAATCGTCGTACCCTTATTCTATGGCTGGTATTAAAATGACACTTAAATGCAATTACACTGAGTTAACAATGATTTCTCAGGTGTCCTTGCTTGTCTCTGCATGTCTAGACTTCTGCCGTCGGTGTGCGATGGGCAGTGATTTATTAAACCTGAGCAGTGACCTGCTTTAGCAATGATTATTAGGTTTCTAGCCTTTCAGTATATTAAAAAAGATAAATAAATACATAAAGATGATTGTCAATTATCTCTGTATTAATTATGATGACAAAATCATCAGACATGAACCAGTCAAAAGTAGTTTCTTATAACTGCACCCCTCATTGCATGTATATTTTTATTTATTTGTTAGATGAGGGGAATTTAAAGAAACTAAATATGGCAGAGGATGTTAACATCTTTTTATTTTGCTGTTTTCTGTGTCTTTAAATCAAACACTTAAAGTGACCCACTGTTGACTGTTCCACCTGTTGTTCTTTACATACTAGCCTGTGAAATATAGTCTCATTTATATCACTGGTAATCCAGATTAGTTAATCTAAAAAAGTTTGTATCTGCAATGACACTACCATGTCATACAAATCTGAAACGTCTCAAATTTGTCTAAAAGTAAATAATACTCAACATAGAAAATAAATTAAAAGAAACAATTTGTTTTCACTTGACACCAGAGTGCTGCTGTGCAGAACACATACTGGCTTGACTGACTGCAGAAATTATTGTGGGATATTCTTTTTAGTACATAAGAGAAAATATGATGCATATTTAAAAAAAAAAAAAAAACATCACAGTAAACATTAAAGGTGTTCAAAGTTAATAAAATTAAATTAAACAGACTAAAAAATGCTTTAGTTTTATCTTTAATTTGTATCTTTTTTTCTAGATAGATAGATAGATAGGTACATTGTTTGTCCATTTTTTCTTTTCTTCCAGTGTGGATCAGGGTGATTCAATCCAATCTTTATTTTAAAAACCTGATCATGGATAACAAAACAAGGGATTTTTGAATAACTGGGCCCTGGATACTAAAGAGAGAGACAAATTCTCCAAATTCACCCAGCACCATGGTAGCAACTTTTGATTGATCGAGCACCACTCACATTCTCTGAATAAAGTAAAAATGTAGTTAGTTTTACACAGATTCAATGGTAGAGGACCACAGATGACTCATAAGACTTCATATAATTTATTTGTCTTTCTATATGTCACTTTTCTATGTTTGTAGGTGTAAGAATGTTGTGGAGGTACTGAGAAAGACTGGAGCTCACCTCTCCTGTGATGAGCTGCAGGATACTGGAATAGAGCTGCGCTGGTCTCTGTTTCTCTCTCATACACAAACACACACACATTTCATCTTGCCCCCCTTCTTCTGTAGTGTTTACTCAGGTCTGACCAGTCATTCAGGGACTTTCATGAACTTTTAAAATGCACCCAAACAACATTACATTGAGACAGCAAAACTATTCCTGGAATTTGGACCTAATCACGGCAACAAGTGTCTTTTTAAGTCAGTCAGCTGTAATGTGTCACCAATGATCTGTAAAGAACTGTGTCGTCAAAGAAAATGATAAAAAGCAAGAATGCTTGAAGGGGATTATTAATAATAATCATAATCAGTTCTTCCACCAAATAGTATAGTAGCGTACTAAACAATCTGCTGTTTATAACTGAAGGTTGACTTCAACTGTTTTAATTGTCATTTCATTAATGAAGTTGTCTGAGTGGAGTTACAGACATCAGACAAATATGCTTGTGCTATGCCCATTTGTATCACTTAAAAGTCAGATAAAAGTGTTCACTAAGCAAATAATTGTAAATGTAAATGCGTATTCTGTGTGCAAAGCAAATGTCAAAATGTGTATGTTAAGATACAGTATGTTAAAAATGCTGTCATGCTTGATTTCATTGCATTTTTTTTATTGCATTTCGCCTTTTTATTTAAGGCAAAAGCCTAAAGACAAAATTAGTCTGTGGACTTCCTGAAAGCTGCTTAGTGACAAACTAAGGTTTGGAATGTACCATCGCACAAACATGAATCAGAACATTTAGATAAACATATTCAGACTTCTTGTTTTCATATAAAGCAAATTATAATTAGGGTTTGAAATTTAAAGTAAATGCATTGCATTTTTAGAGTTAAAAAACTCAAATTATTTTAGTAGTTTTTCCTCAGTAATAGTACAATAAAAAAAAAATAGTAAAATAATAATAATAAAAAAACATTTATTGAACACGCATTTCTTAACTTTTTTTTATTATTATTGTTTCTTTGGCGACATATGCTAGTTTCTATTAAAAATGCAGGAAAACCAATAAATGAACAAATAAATAACCCTTAAACTGAGGTCATGCTGACTTTAAAAGTTCGGAAGTGTGATTCTAATTTTCTCTAGAACGGCAAGTTAATCAAGTTCACTGCTTGTCCAACAAGATCTTGAGGAGGCCGTCATGCTTACTGTCTCTTCCTGTAATTATTGTCTGTCCAGTTTATCATTTTTAGCAGAACTAGCTTAAAAAAAAAAAAAGGAACAAGCTATATTGTTTTCCCCATCTATCTGCAAAAATAGCTGGATTTGAATACATTGTGATGTTCACTGTATATAAATCATAAAAACTTTTTCTTTTTTTTTCATAAAAAGCATATCTTTCAGGGAATTTTATATAGTACTGTAACTGCAGATTTTAAAATAATATGAAAAATGTATTGTTTTTGTCCAGGGTAGTGTGATGATACGTGCTTTTTTGTTATTTTTTTTAATATTTAGAGTTGTTATGTTAGTTTATTATTATTTATTTATAAATTTTAAATTATTTTTGAAAGTTTGTGTTTGTTAACCAAAATGAACATTAATTTAGTGAGATGTCAGTTGTTTTAAAATATGCTTTGCTGTTAGTAAAATAAATAAAATAAAATCGTCAAGGACAAAATGATTTACTAGAGAAAATTCAGTTTCTAATTTCAACATTATTTGTATTTACTAAAGTTGGAGCATGTTTTAAGCACAAATACCAGAATATACATATTTTTTAAAAAAGTATATTTTATGTATGTGTATAATATAATATGCATATTGCAAGCTGATGTTTGATTTTGCATTAAGCACAAAGACAAAAGTACATTTTCAGAATTATTTACTTAAATTCTATATAAGAATTTAATTCTAATTCTATTTTTAATTTTTTAAAATACAATCAGCACAGCAAAGTTAAATATGTTTTCCTCAAAATCCAGTTATGAAGAAAAACTAAATCTGATGTCTCCATTTGATTGAAATCTTCCATCCTTTGATCACATATCTAAATACCAGCCTACACTTGAATGCTACTGATGATTCAAATTACCTGAGCATCATGGAATATATCTTTTTCAAGTGTATGTCATAATTTGGGCTTTACATGATATAACACATAGCCCACTTTTCAAGCTGAATATTTAACAAAAATATATAGGCCCACTGCTTTTAGGATTGAAATGATATAACAATAGAAAAGTATTTGAACAAATTCTGGTTGTCAAAGGGTAGTGTAATATGTTTGCTGCTACTTGGTTTGATATTTTGTTTTCTGTCACTTGGTTTGGATTTTGTTATATAATAATACACTAACATTCAAATGATGCTTAGGTGTCCCAAATACATTTTGGGGCCACTATTGACAGGACCATACTGGTGATAAAGAGTGAGGATTTATGTATTGACTAAAATTAAGTTTTAAAAGAACATTCATGCATGAGGTAAAACGGACGTGGAAGATGCGGTGCTGATTGCTCTTTTTGCCCAAGAACCCAGAAAAGCCGGTCGGACCTGAAGATTCGTCATTCCAGTCTGAATGAAAAGTGTGAATTGTACACGCACCTTAGGTATAAAAAGCTTACAGCACACCCGAGTTGTCTATCGACGAGCTGAGACCGTTCCAGAAGAACTGTTTGCTCTTTTGAACCAGCCTTTTATCGTCTTGGAACGCTTATTTCCAATTTCGGATGGGTGACGTGAACCAGGTGCTCCACGTAATATTTTTATTAAGATGTTGCTTTTTAAAGAGGAAATACCTTCCCGATGTTATGACGCAAGCTACGTTAAGATGTCGTTCACACACAGGGTTTTTTTTTTTTTTTTTTTTTTTTTTTTTTTTGTAATTGTTGTTGGTTTATGATTTTGACGTAGCATTTCTCTGTTTTTAAGGCTGTTGCGTTGCGTTTTTCTTTTTTCCTTTTTTACGTTAAACACAATTCAACTCCTAGAAACACGTGTTAGAAGTTTCCGTTCCACTCAGTCGTGATGTTTCTGAACGCAAGGAACTCGTCCTGTGTGGACAGCCTCGCTGTAGCTGAAGAGCAGGTCCTGGACAGCTTCAGATGTGGATGCCGTCGGGTCTCTTCTGGTCTCTCTGGTGCAGTGGTTCTTAACAGTTCAACAGTTCTATCTCAAAATTGTGAAATGTTTAGGACCACTTGATCAGGGAGATACTAGAACAAAGATGACATGATACTATGCTTTGTGACGATTCCTTAGATCTATAAATGTTTAACTGCGTTTTAAACGTTTAAACAGGTGCCAGTCAAACGCTTGATATGGAATTATGTGGCATTATGACGTCATGTACCCCACTAAACAGTTTCAATTGTTATAAAGAATAAAATATTGCTGACATGGTGTGTTTTTAAGTTCGAAGAAGTATATGCTTTTGACCCACTCACTCTCTTTAGCGTAAAGGTTGGACTTTATTTATTTATTTATTTTATAGGTTTTCGGCGTTTGGAGGTGCATGTTCTAACCTACAGTTAAACTTGTGACAAATTATTTGACAATGTGACCAACAATGTTGGATTTTCACGTTTAATTCAATGTGTTACTTGCTGTTTGTTTGTAACTGTTTGTGAAGTTTACTAGCAATGGGTTTGGGATATTTACAGTTTATTACAGTTTCCTTTTAAGATTTATTTCTGCATTTTTATTCATTTATCTGTTTTATTATTATTATTATTATATTTTTTACATTATGTGTATGAGCCCGTCTGACACATTAAAGACATTTAAAACCTAAAAAACTCTCTTTTAAAGTCTTTCTCTCTTGTGCCCTCTTGTGTTTCCCTGTGTTACTTTTAATACTTCTAACACTGACTTGTAATCGGCTGCTTAACACGTATTTTCATTTTGCCTATTCATTATCAACATATCAGCTTCATGCCCCCTCAAACCCTCTCCCCATCTAAAGGGTGACAGGACAATCACTCCAAACTGACCGGTCGCTGCAGTGTGTGTCGTCAGTGGTGTGCTGTCCGTGGTGCTGAAGCTCTTTAGTCTCTTGGGGACCATTTTCGGTCTTTTCTTGGCCACATGATTAAACTGTCCGAGTCTTAAGATTTAACACTTTGTCTTAATGTTTGACAACGGCACGACTAAGTAACGAGAGCGAACATACACAGATGAGCACAAACTGTCATGCAAATCAATAGTGGCTATTATCGCGTCTCAACAGTTTCATCAGTTCATTAAGTAGGCAAAAGACCGACCTGTGACCCTGCTTTTAATTAGAGAGTCCGACGAAACCATACAGAGAGGCTCCAAGCTGTGCATCAAACACCCACTGTACACATATCAGACTGTTTGTGGACAAATCAATTGTGCATGTGTCTTGTAATCAAGAGGGGCAAAATAGAGGGGACTGAAGAAACATCTCATGAATTGCAAATTAAAGTGAATCCCTTTAAAATTAACCCATGTCAAAAACAGAGCAAAACAAATGACAAAAAAAAAAAGAGCATCACACAAGCGAGTTTCATATACAGTACTATCGTTTTAATAATAAAAAGGGCAAAACTAATGTTACTTGATCATACTGCAGTTTATACAATTGCTTTCATTGTGTCATTAAAACAAACAAACAAGGATTTTTTTTTAAATAATTTTCCTGCTTAAAAAAAAAAAAAAAAAAACTGAATCCAGCCTAAGCTCCTTGACTGGTTTTGGATAGTCTTCCGGCAGCCTGGTCATAGCTGGTTTGCAGGCTGGTTTTAGCTTGTCATGGTTGGGAGACCAGCTGACTGCGAAAACCAGCTGAACGTCGTCCTTTGGCGCCCCTAGCGTCCAGCTAAACATCAAATTGATTTTTCAACAAATTGCTACACTATAAAAATATTTTTTTTATTTTTTTTTTCTATTTCAGAATTTCATATTTAATTTATGTGTCACTTGCCATTTCTTTTAATTTTTTTGTGGATTTTTTTTTTTTTTTTTTTTTTTTTTTTTTTTAGCATAGTAGGCCTATAGAAAATTAATTATGACAGATGTACTAACAGAAACCACTCATGCAGCTTATACTGTTGCTACAGCTACCTCAGGGAATTTTTTTTTTCGCAATTTTGAATCACTTTAATGCCAGATCAAAAACATTCACTTTGAATAAAACGTTTAATTTTCAATGCGCACATGAAATTTTCACTATCACCCAACCTTTTGTTTGTGCCTTAATGGCTCCCCCATAATTCATTCCAAAAACTCGCTTCACTCGAATGCTTCAATGAAACCATATTTTGCTGTCCCTTGTTGTTGATAAATAATTCATGAGCGTCAAGTCCAATCAGTTTTTCAGTTGCAGGCGCTAGTCTCTTTCTTTCTTTTTGAGCTCAGGCGCGTCATAAATGCAAACTAAACGCTACGTCTTGCACCCCACTTGTGGAGATCAATATTTTGAGTTAGAGTGGAAGATATTTCAGCAGTCTTAATGAGGAGCCAGGAGCGATAAGCGCACATACGCGAGGGCAGCAGATGTCGAGCAGCGCTCCCGTGAGAGCCGAACTGGGGAATTTCATCATCGTGTCGGGATGACCCTGCGCTATCCCAGAGAGGAAAGTGAGAGAAAAAGGCTTGTGTACGTGGTAAATCATCTTTAAAATGGATTGTAATCATGAGGCCTGGCTATCAATGCAATCCGCGAAATTAATTTTAAAGGCTTTTTGTACGTGCATTATTACTTCCAATTCACAATCAGACTTGTCAACTGTCAGCTCCATAATTCCCTTTAATCGGACCGACAAAACCCGCTCCTTCAAAAGAAAGTCTACAGGAACGAGTGTATTATTGCAACAATGCCTGCCTGCTTATCTAAAGCATGCTCCTCTGTATGCTCGAGATAAGAGTTTTTATTAAGAGGGCAGCAGTAATGTCCTGTGTTTGGCTTTCAAAGCCCAGCAAATAACCGACTCTATCTAGCGTATTAAGCTTCGTATTTAAGCTGCTCAATAACAGGACGGTTTTGCATTCGGGTGCGCAAAAATCACGCAACAGGGAGCCTTTTGGTGGATCTGCTTTGGCGTTGTAGGATCTGGCGTTCAAAAATAATGGCAAGTTTTGAAACGGGCCTTTGAAATCGCCACTCAACAAAGCTATAAAATACATTTTATTTCGTAAATAAATAATAAAAAAAAAATGAATAAATGTTACTGTTCCGAACGTTTCTTGAAAAGAAAAACAAACAAGGGCAAGCATTCTACTTTTAGTTGACAGTTGTCATTTTAAAGCTAGATCGTGCTTTTCCAGTAAGATGGTGTAAATTAATTAATAAAATTGTAAATTATATAACATATCTATATTTATTTATGTCTATCTGTTAAAATATGTCTCATGCACAAACCTTATTTTCCATCAAAAACTCTTATAGAAATTACATATGGGACCTCTTAATAAACATCAGCTTTAAAGGAATAGTTCACCTAAAAATGAAGGTTTGCTGAAATAACTCACCCTCGGGCCATCCAAGATGTACATGAGTTTGTTTCTTTATCGGAGCAGATTTGGATAAATTTAGCGTTACATAACTTGCTCACTAATGGTTCCTTTGCAGTGCATGGGTGCCGTCAAAAAGAGAGTCCAAACAACTGATGAAAACATCACAATAATTCACAAGTAATCCACACGACTCTATTCCATCAGGTAATGTCGTGTGAAGCACAAAGCTGCGTGTTAGAAACAAATTCATCATTAGGACGTCTTAACTTTAAAGTCGCTCCTGGCTCGAATACCAATCCATAATCCAAAAAAACACTTCCTCCACCGAATACCAGTCCATCATCTGTTAAAAATCACATCACATCAAAATCCACCAACATATTTGTTTAGAACTGTTTTGGACAGTTTTCACTTGTAAATGATGCTTGATCTCTGCATATTTCTCCCCTGACTCAGACGAGACGACTTATTCACTGTAGAAAGCAAATTATGGATGGATGACTCCTATTTTAGTGGAAACAACGGGTTTATGTTAAAAACGTCTTGAAGGATTTGTTTCTTGCAAACACCCAGCTTTTCACTCGACAAGACATTAATTGATGGTCTGGAGTCTTGCTTGATTATTTGGATTATCAGCTTTCAGACTCTCATTCTGACGGCACCCATTCACAGCAGAGGATCCATTGATGAGTAAGTGATGTAATGCTACAGTTCTACATTTTTTTTTTTTTTTCCAGCAAATTTACATTTTTGGGTAAGCTATTGATTTAAACAGTAAGCACTGTCATTATATATATATATATATATATATATATATATATTTATATATATATATATATATATATATATATATATATATATATATAAGCAATCATCATTGAAGCACCCTTGTCTGCACTGAATGATGCGCGCACAGCGCACCCGAGGAATTGTAGCGAGCAGCGCACACTGGATGAGCATCAAGCGCAAGAGGGACCACACTAGCCACGAAGATGTCAGAGCAGAGAGGGAGAGAGAGAGAGAGAGAGAGAGAGAGAGAGAGAGAGGTGGAGTTGTTCAAGGTAGTCTCTTCAACAGGCTCGCGCGAGTTCACTCCTAGACCTGCATTGTAGACAAGACAAGGCGTGAACAGCCTATCCCACAAGGATGTACGCCAGGAGCGCATGGATATTTTATGGATTGTATGGGGGTGTTCGTGCGTGCTTTTACGACTGCCAACATTTGGATATATGATTTTTGACGCGGCAAGTAATTTGGAACAGAAACCGGACGATCTAAATGAGTCAACAGGTGGATGTACCTGAGCAGGAACCTCTGGATAAGACCATGACACTGCTTTGGAATTAGAGAGAACCATCTGTAAAATGACTCGGAACTCCAGAGCGCTGCGATGACTTCTGTATGTTTACTGTAAGGCGAGGAAATATATCCACAGCTGCACAATGGATTTACAAAATTCTAACGGGTCATCAGGGTCGGACAAGCAGAAGCCCAGTCTGATTGACTTGGGCACGTTCTTCGTGGACGCTGACATCATTTTTGGATTTACTAGTCATCTGTTAAAGCGAAAAGCCAAGGTAAGCCTTTGAGAACGGACAAAAGACTCTACAAGTTGATTCATTTAGAGCTCATTAGACTCCACGTGGGTTGTTTATCTTAAAAAGTGATTGTACTATTTAAAGGATATGCTATTTTGGGGTTCGCAAATATGAAAACTAAGTTTTCATTGGTTATAATGTGTAGCGTTTTGTTAATTTCAGCACCACGAACAGCTCTCATCCATCAGTTGCTCTTATAGCAACTTCCCCAAAAAACATCCAAAATACATTACATTAAAATACAGTACGTACCTCGGATAAAGCCCTTCATTTTGAACAACATTTTCCATCTGATAGTGAACTTTGTGCTCGATTAAAAGTTTTTCAGCGACCAAAAGATAACCAACTCAGTAATTCAACTCAGTTATAAAAATGCACTACAACTAGGTTGAAGTTTTCCGTTTAAAGCATGAAAATAAGAAAGAATTAAAGCCAAATAATAATGTTCAAATAAAGGTTCTGAAACAGTCTTTTATAGATTACGTTATGAGTCTAGACGCTATTATACAGTCACAAAAAAAGAAAAAAGAAAACAAGAAGCCATATTTCTGTAAGCAGATTTTGCAGGTTTCTTCGCCCACGTTAAACGGCCCGTTATTGATGGTTTATTGGACCAGTTGCGCTGTCACAGTCAAAGGACTGACCGGGTTTTTTTTTTTTTTTTTTTGAGGCGGGAGATTGACAGTATTTGGGTTGCAATTTAATGTCAAGTGATCCCAGCATATATAATTAACATCAAATATTTAGAGATTAGTAATTAAATATTCAAACATTCCCACAATGTATTGCAAACCGAGAGGTTTGTAAGATGCAGGTAACTTAAATACCAGAGGGTGGCACCAGAGTAATAAGCAAAAGACTCCAACAGACCCGTACTCTCACCGTCGACACAAGTGAATTGTCACATAAAAGATGACGTAATTTATGTTGGAAGCGTTTGTATTTATTTATTGATTTATTTATTATCATTTAACTTTTTTTTCAGACATAAAAATTGGTAAAATGAGTGTACAGGCGGTTACTTAGAACAACAACAACAACAACAACAACAACAATAATAATAATAATAAATCATTATGAGCCGTTGTATATCAGACATGCAGTCATGAAGATTTTTTTTTTTTTTTATTAGTTTACATGAGTTACTCAGTTCTTTAACACACACCCCTTATTACAAAACACAGAATTAATTAAACTGGGAATTTGCAAATTATTTGAAATCAACTTTATTTTCACTTTTTGTTTGTGCAAAAGCAGTCTAAACTCTCTGAAACAGCATAACAGTGTCTGAATAGCTACTGAATGCTGCAGCTCCACCCCACCGACCAAGTAACCGAGCCGCGCACATTGACAGCAGTCAAACACTCTCGCGTACGCGCGTCGTCATGGAACTAAAGCGAAGCAAAACTTCACGGGAACTGAGTAATGCTTTTTCTTTTGCGCTCCCACTGAATATCCATGAACTGTGTTCCCAATCAATGCGTGTAAACAAATAGAACCGCAATAAACTGCACGTTTTGATCATTTAGACCGAGATGATGGATTTAACACAGGGGAATGCGCAAGGAGATCAGCTCAGCCGGTCAACTGTAAGTCCTTTAATAAACAGCTGACGCTGAGAAGTTACAGTATTCTATTTGAATTCCCAAGCTTGCTGTTTGTGCATTGTTGATGAGTAATTTGCATCACGTTTAGAAAGTTTAATCACACTTTTATTCTACTCGTATTAAAAAAGTAAAGCTACATAGAATTGTTATTAATATAATAAACAATTAGTAATATGCAGTTAACTGTAATCTGGATGTTCCACATTCATAATTAGCCTTTTTTGACAGATGTTAAATATGGGGTATTTCTGCATATTGATTTTGTTGTCTTTCATAAAGGTGGAAGGCTGTTCGAGTGGAGAGTCTTCACTCTCTCTTGAGCTGAGCCAGAGGAAGAGATTGTCAGCGGAGGAGGAAAGGTGTGCCAGCAGACCCCCACCTGAAGGCGCAGGAGCCGTTAGTGTCTCTGAATCCGACAGGGACGGGACTAAAACAGATCTGTGCAAGCAATGTCAGATGACTATAGCCGAACTGAGGAGACAAGCCCTCACTCTGTCCGACCCTGATTCCTTTAAGGTCAGTGAGTGAGAAACATCATTTCAGTGCCTTTGCAAAGCAATCACATCCAAGACAGGGAAGATCAGTGGCTTTGCTATTTGTAGCATTTTCATTACTTATTTAGACTGATAATGTTCTCTTTAAAGGAATTGTTTTGATTCATGCAGCATTTGCATGACTAACAACCTTTTGTTAGTTTCAAGAAGCACTTGACTTTCACTTGAGCCTCAAAGCTCTGGAAGTTCTCCTTGTTTCATTCTGTCACTCTGTTCTTTTCAAAGCATTGTGAAAGCCACACATAAATCAGATGCATTGCATTGAATGCCTCTTAAAGGCCATTTTGTGTAAAATCTCATGATCTGATGAAAAGTTGACTCAAATGAGCTCTGTCTTTGTAGTTTTATGAATCGATATCCTATTCAGGCCCCTATTCACAAAGTTCACAGAGTCATCAAAAGGTTAATCTTTTTACTATATCGGCACAGAGAGCAAATATTTCAATTACTTATTTTTCAAACTATTGGCGTTGTTGCATTTTAGAATAATCAGTAATACATTGAAATCATATTCAGTCTGAAATGCATATAGGCTTGGATAAAATTGTGAGCAAAATGCTGTTTGAAATGCTTATTGCTGGATGTTTGATGTATGGTCAAAACATTGATGAAACCTCATCAAGCCTTGAGTGGGATGGTTGAAGTGAGATATGAGCTCAGCTGTGTGGCACAATGTTCTCCTATGCTTGCCAGTGCATAAAGTGGCTGGGTATTATGTGCAGAGAACAATCTGAATGAAAAACAAACTATTAAAGTAGCACTAAATTTTTTGAAACAAAGTCTTATCTGAAACAGAAATTCATGTGGAATTCTTATCAACTTTGAGGTTACATTTCTAGTGTAGATTTTTTGTGTTGTTTAAGCAATATCATATAAGTGTTAATGTTCTTATACTCATAAAATAGAGTCACTTCATTTTGAATTAATTGCTTGGGGGAATGATTGAATGACATTCATAAAAATATAAATTTTTGGATTTCTGAAATAGATAGATAGATAGATAGATAGATAGATAGATAGATAGATAGATAGATAGATAGATAGATAGATAGATAGATAGACAGATAGATAGATAGAGCACCACCTTAATACCAGTATTCAAAAGTCTGGCTCTGCAGTTTTGCTTGAGTGTCACAAAAAATTTAAACCATCCAGATCGCCACCCTTGCGTTATGTTTTGATGAATGCTAAATTGAAGCTACAAAACCACTTGCCATTGTTTGTTTGGAGTGTTCATAGTCTATCTGCTCATTCCTCAAGCCAAGAAATTTATTTTTTTCTCACAACCTTCCGTTTCTAGAGTTTTCAACAGCTTTTCTTACTTTCACACACTGTATTCAGACAGTACGCGAGCGCCAATCTCTGAGAGTTTGTGGACAGGGGAGGAGGCTATTGGAAGTGCTCCATTGTTTTGGGAAACAATGCTTATCTCCCCCCTTGTCCATCGACATTAGGGGGAGAAAACAGTTGAGCGGACTCACTGCGCAGTCTGTTGAGGAAGTGCAGACCCAGTTGACCTTCATCATGCATTCAAAGTGTTCCTGTATACTCCTTACCAAATTCCCACCACAGTTAAATATAGGCTGTCGACTTTTTATTGTTGTCTGACTTGCTGCTTGGGTTAGCCTCAGGTTTTCCCCCTCCCTTCGCTTTCTTTTGTGGCTGTGTTTCAAGAAAGATCTCATGCTTAGGTAGGATTACAAGCCCTCCGGTTTGCTTTGAACCCCTCCCCCCTAAGTTCTCTTCTCTCCAGGTTACCTCAGGAAATAAAAAGAGGGTTTTTGTGTGGGTGTGCATTGATGATGGTGGATGCGTATGACCTCGTCCCACCCTAAGATGTGTTATTTGGTTAGTACTTTCAGAGCTTGCTAATATACTCGCTCATTCTCATCAGCGGTGGTTATCTGAAATTATCACAAGTCTGGCTGTTTGGTCTGTGTTGTCTGCTCCAGGTGTGGGGGATAAAGCCATGGGGTCCAACCGGGGAGGTTACGCCTCTATCGGCCCCTCTTCTGATGGCTTAATGAATCTGGAAGCATTGGCCATGGTAGTCCTGCTTTCCCTGCAGTTGGGAAAAGAAAGGATGCTTTGTCCAGCTAGAGATGTGTGGTGGATACCTGACCTGAACTTAGAGACTCAAGCTGTGTGGTTCTAGATGAGAAGCTACAGAGGGTTACTGTTTATCGGCTTCTACCAAAGTGTGGGTGGCCTGTTGGCTTAAATTGGAATTTTTTTTCATTTTTTCAGTTTTTTTTTTTTTTTTTTGATTTTTTTTTGTTATTTTTGATTTTTAAATTTTATTTTGTTCTTTTTGAATATTGCTTTTTGTTTGTTGGTATTGTTTTGGGTTTGCTGGTAAAATTTAAGTTTCAGATATCAGGCTGCCCTAATGACCCTAAAGCTCATTTATCCTCACCAGCTTGTGTTGGCAAGGAGCATGGGCCTCTTAGTCAATTATTTCTGTGTAATTGCAGATTTTTTTAATTTTTTTTTTTTTTAAATTGAACAATCCAGTGGTGGCATTCAAGTAGGCTATCTATCTATCTATCTATCTATCTATCTATCTATCTATCTATCTATCTATCTATCTATCTATCTATAATCATACACTTGCTCTTTCTCTTTTGCTATACTAACTCATTTATGATGTCTTATCTTTAGACTTTTTCTACTTTACCAAATAATCCAATTTATTCAACTATGTACTATGTACATAATGAATGCATTTAGGTTTTTAGGTATTATTAGTGGTATTTTAATGCCATTTTATTCTAATTAGATTGCATTTTAATAGATAAATTATTCTAATTAGATTGCAACATAATTACAAAACATTGGTGGCATATTAGATTGTTTTTTAATATTTAAAACTTATTAAAGTAATTTATAAATTTTAGTGGTTTGTTATTTGATTTGTTTGGATATGTTAGTTTGGTTTGTTATTTGAAAATTAATCTAGATTTGATATGTATGTAACATCAAGAATGATGTAATGAATTGTAATGTTATTTTAATTAAGGATAAGCTGAAAATCGACCTTTTATGTATTGTTAAGTGCACAAAAACAACTTCTTCCTCATTGAAATGTTCTAAAATCTTAAAATTAGTTCAGAACTGGGTTTCTTCCAGGAAATGTGCGGTCAGTATCACAGCCCAACATGTGACAGGCCGTTTCTTTGCAGTTTTCTGCCAAGCACATGCTCGCAGGTGGCAATTAGTCTTTCTTCACGCCCCACAGCTTTTAATGGCTTCACTCTTTTTCACCAGGTTTGCTTTCAGCCCGCGCCATCCTTTGTTTTATTATTTATTACCAATGATTCCCTCGGCTGATATCAGTGAGGAATGGTCTCTTCTCTTCAAACAATAAAGAAGCTCTCCCCTCAGTAGTTCATTCACTTCAATGTCAGGGCACTTAACACCTGAACAATGCCTGAGGATGGAATGCCTGGAAGCTTAACACGGGACAATGGACAAAGACTTCATTGCCTACAGTGACTGCCACTTAACTAGTCACAAAGCTCCAGCACATAATCGCAATTTAAAAATGGCCAGCATTAACCCTAAATCATATGTCCGGCTACGATAACTATTAACTGGGAAGAATGAATCTGAGATGACTAACGTCAGCCTCTTTCACTCCAGTGGCTGTCTGCTTCAATTACAAGATCACTCAACAAAATTTAAGGCCATTCGCACCTGGTTTAGAACAATCTAGTGGTTTGGAATGTAGCATTTCTAATCCCATTATTGTGATGAAGGACTACACAGTATATGGTATCACGTTTAATAAGACGAATATGCGCTTGGGGGCAGCCGTTATTTCATCTCCATTGTCCACAGAGAGGCACTGAAATGGCTGTCATCAATTATAATAGCCACTACAGTTCTAAGGGTCTATAAGTTCTGTGTTGTGACATGTAAGAAGTTTAAAGTCCATTCACTGGGCAGGTCGAAAACACCTGCATCCCTCCGTCCTTCAAATGTTGGGTGAAACTTTAGATGATGGTTGTAATGAGAATACTTAGCTCTCCTTTGCTGTCAGTCATCTCCCTGAACTCTCTTGTGACCAGACCTCCTGAAAACCCATGGATCATCTAAAGCAAAGCTAGATGGATTTGCAGTCTGCCTTTTTAATTTTAAGCACTTAACCCCTGCAGCTGTGTGTCTATATGTGCGTATGAGCAACATTGGGCCTGTAACCGATATTGTGAAAGGTCAATGAGGTAGGCTGCTATGGGATAAGAATCATACCCAAGTATGAGAATGGGTGGACCTCGCCTGATTAGACTACAGTTCATTGTCTTGTGCAATAAAGATGGTGATTATTCAGAGCGGTGGCCGATTGTTTCATTCAACTGGTTGTTGCATAAGCCACTTAGGTGTTATTTTGTATGCCAGGTCTCAAAAGAAGTATAATGAAAAAGGTGTAGACATACTTGAAAGGATGCAACATTTTAAAACTATTACAGTTTAAAAAGCATTCTACACTCTTAAAGATAAAGGTTCCAAAAGGGGGTTTTCATAGCAATGGCCTAGAAGAACCATTCTGGGTTCCTCAAAGTATTTTTCAACGAACAGTTCTTAAAATTACATTTTCTCTTAGTGTGGAGAACATTTGAATAATCTTAAGAACCTTTTTCCACTATAAAGAATGTTTATTTTAAAGAATGTATCCTCTCTTTACAGAGAGAAATGCATCAATAAGCCTCACACTGTTGCAAGCTCATCTGAATTTTCAGGTTACTTTAAATGTGACTGCATGCCCAAAGGCACTGTTCAGATGTTTATTCTGAGGAGAATTATTTCCTCACACCCCTGCTAGAGAAAAGCTCAAAGTTCTCACGAGAAGCAAGGCTAGTTGAAGTGGAGTTGAAGGCCTACTGGAAGTCCTGGTTCAACTTGCTTGCTCCATTTGTTCACTCTCAACCCTGCAGGGGAGGTTTGCCTATAGCACATGCCACAGCAGTCACCATAAATCACTCAAGATTTATTGCCTTTTAATAGTTTCTCATTCACTTCTGCTCCTGTGTCCTTTTCTTGTACTTTCATATGCTTAGAGTTTACAAGAAATTCAAAGCCGTTGATCAAAACATAACAACAGGAGAACTGTGATGAAAAATGGGGGCAGATGGCATCTGTCGAACATTTTTCCGTCAACCCACACTTGTCTGCATTTCAATAAAAATGTTAATTCATTTAATTGTAAACATTTATAATGTTGTAATAAAACAGAAGTTGAATGGGATTAAACTAAGGTTTTTAATTTAAATGTTAATTCATTTAATTGTAAACATTTATAATGTTGTAATAAAACAGAAGTTGAATGGGATATATATTATATATATATATATGATATTACATAGTATTACAAACAGAAGTTGAATGGGATTAAACTAAGGTTTTTAATTTTATATATATATATTATGTTTTTTTTTTTATTTGTTTTCATGATTTTAATATGGCAGACTTTTCCCCCAATATTATTAAGCAGTGAAACAGTTTTATTGAAATTTTTTTTATTTTTTTTTTTTCAAAAAATATCCCAAAAATATAGGACGATAATATAATTCAAAACATTTACCCCCATGCAGAAAGACCTTCACAGCATGACTTTGTTAACCAGTAGCGTTTTAATTCCAAACGTTGAGTGTGAATAATATTTAACAGCGTGTGCTTGAAAGCGGCTGTCCCGGGTTCACTCACCTCATAGAGGTTCAGATCTCCAAATTTGGAGATGGACGTTTTATGCATGCTGCTCTTGTTTTCCTCATAACCTTTTAACCCGACCCTTGCCATAGGAAAACCAGAATATAAACCAAAGGAAATGATGGGTTGAGAGAGCCAAGTACGGCATTGCGCTATTGATGTTAGCTCCGGTGATCCCTGCTATCTGTTTCATTGCTCAGCTGTGTGCTCAGCTGATATGACTATGATAAGGTGTTCCTAAATTGTTTTATTCTCACTTTCAGGCTTTTGATGTTGAAACAAAGCACTTGTTTTGCATTTGTCTTTCTAAGGGGCTTGTATTGATGCTTGCTGATATAGATGTTGCGAAATATTCCTAAAGAATTTGCATATTGATATAAATAAATAAATAAATACCACTTGGTTTGATATATGCATATTACAGTTTATACATTCAAATAAGTTAGGGACAACTTTATGTACAGAAAAAGTAAGTAAGTAAATAAAAAATGTTTATTAATATCTTGTTAATAGCAAGATAGAAAGGTCAAAAAAGAAAAAAAAAAAGAAAATGATTTCAAGAAGAGAGATGCAGCACTAGTTATGACTTGTGGCACTGAAGGACAGTGCTTGAATTGTGTCAAAGCTCTTGGAAGTCTCTCCAGTCTCCTCTCAATTCGAAACAATGCTGCAGGATATGCAGTGAAAATGATGTCAGGGAGAAAAAAAAGAGTTCATACTGACCAGTTTACAGCCATCCCTTTTTATTTTGTATTTTATCCCATGCTGCCAACAGTGAGAGGAAACTTCTCAGTATTGTAGGGTGTGGCACAGGATACAGGCTGAAGAGGGCTAGAGCAGAAGGCTGTGTAGCTGTGTGTGTGTGTGTGTGTGTGTGTGTGTGTGTGTGTGTGTGTGTGTGTGTGTGTGTGTGTGTGCATGAATGCTTGAGTGCTTGAGTGCATTGGCATTTGTGTGGTGTCAGAGTGTTTGGGAATCCACACAAATCTGTGTGGAAAAAGAACATCCAGGAATGTTCCAACCAAAGTAATTGCCATTCTCTGTCATTCCTCTCTCTGTCCAGTCCTGCCTGCTATTACACTAAATGTCAGGCTGACTGCATTCTAGCAGATAAGAAATAAGCATGTGGCATATGGCACTGGCTCTGAATTTCTACATTTGAACACATCAGCTGATCAGGACAATACTTGTTTGCCTTTGTACTTACAGGCTTAGTAGATTTTCAGCACAGGAAATAGAATTTTCCTATTTAATCCAGTTATTTTCAACTGGTTTTGCTCTAGAATGCAGATTTTACATTGGGCATAAAGTGTTTTCATGCTCTCTGAAATAAATAATTCACCGGACAAATACAACAAAAGAACATGTCTGTTTTATATATGTTCAGATGATATTGTGTATAGAATAGAATAGAATAGAATAGAATAGAATAGAATAGAATAGAATAGAATCTTTAGGTATCATCACATAACCACTGAAATTATTTTCATGTACTTTCACACAATGGCACCATAGAACAGCAAAAGTCTGGGGTTTTCCCGTGGAATTGGCACGTTTTTTTTTTTTTTTTCTCCAGTTTGTGGGTTAAAGAGAATGCTATTTTGATGGAGGAGGAACCCTCAGAACGTAAACCGTGGAAAATTGGAATTTGGGCAAAGCAATTGGGATAGTTTGATTAGCAATTTGGCTGGTTTTGTTTCACAGACCTGGCAACCCCAACTGCCTTTGAGCAACCAGAGGTTAAGTGCCTTGCTCTTAGCTCAGTCATGATGACTGCCTTTGAGCAACCAGAGGTTAAGTGCCTTGCTCTTAGCTCAGTCATGATGGCTCAATTCTTGTTGAAATTGTACTAGTAATTACATAATACCAACAACCCAGCCTCTTAAATGCTATCAATGATAAATCTCTAGCTCTGAAGTCATCTATATGCTAGTGTATGACTTTATTTTTTGATTAAACTCTTAGTGCATATGATACTATGGGACTATAGCACTTTAGTAGAGAGTGTATTTTAGCCTAGCTCCTCTCCACACGGATGGAACACACCACTACACACACACTCACACAACACACACACACACAACAGCACACAAGTAGCAAATACTAATAAGCCTCTCAAAAAGTGATTATGAAGAATATGGCTACTGCTTTCTGACCTGCCATGACTAGATACATTTTTACAAACCTGAACAACTGTAAACTCATTTGGAAACTCTTAAGGACTATGCAACATGATGGCTTTTCCCACCTTGACATCAGTGTCACTGTCTGCTCGGTCAGTGGGTCAACTGTAAGCCCAACCTGTAATTATCATGTTGGCATTCATGTAAGTTTGGGAGGACCCCATTCGGTGTTTGGCTTGGCAAGTGTAAGCGTGATATGAGTGTGTGTGTGATGCCTCTTTTGTATGCCCTTATTTATTCTTCATTCTGCAGAACTCATAGTTAGATGTGGGCCCCATAAATCTGTGCATGGAAATGCCAGTCAAAGTTCACACCTAAGTTAATTTCATTTCATGCTTCACTGTCTTCCTCTGCGTGTGTGGTGCGTCATGTTAGCGTGAATCTCTGTGTGAGATTTTGCAAAAAAAATATGCTTCTTTATCATGGAATGATTATCATTAATTCTTTTTGTGTTTGAGAGTGTGTGCATGTTCAGAATTGATTTGGGCTTTTCTATGAAAAGGTTTCTTTCAAAGATGGAAGATTTAATCAGCCATTACAGTAAAAAATTATTTGTCTCACCTTTGCAGATGTAAAACACTGGGTTAAACAAAAGCCACTGCTTTCAGTTCTTTCTCTTTCTGGATAAATGTCTAGTCAAATTAATCACAAATTAACGTTAATACATTCAGTTCATTTATTGTTATGAATTTATTAATCAGTGAGTTAATTCAATTTAAGTGCTTATGGTCAGTTGTTATTACATTATTTATTTTCAACTATTTTTTAATAAGCCAATGAACCCACCAACTATTTGGAATTTTTCACTGATCACATTTTGAGAACTACAGGTCTGGTTGTTTAGGAAGGTGTGCAGGGATGTAATTCCTTCAAGTGTTCAAAGGTTCTGATTCTTTAGTGCATTTCAGCTAGTTTTCATTTTCGGCCACAATAAAAAGTTGATGATCAAGGTTCTGATTCTTTAATATGATAAATTGAAGCTTCCTGCAAGGATCTTCTAATCTCTTTTTCATGGGCTTGTAATTTCATGGCATCTGGCTTCTTCTCACATTTTGCACAAACAGACTTTTATGACAAAGAGCAGATAAGAATCTCTTCTGTTTTCTGGATGTGCTATCTGTTCTTTTATCTAAAGTGAGTTTCTTTTATGCAATGAACACATAAAACTGATCATTAGTAAGATAATTTGTAACATGGTTGAAGATCACACTTTATTGTAATGGCTTATTTTGAATAATGGCCTAATGTTCTTTGAAGTCTGATTAGAGCAGATGACGGTAGGAGAAATGAATCACTCACATATCTTTGAGTGCTGTCAGACTGCCAGATCTTTGCCTTTATTTTGTTTTTCCCCTAGGAGGCAAGGGTTGTTCACAGTTCATATACTGACAGAGAGTTTCCTTAATCAGTTCCTGCTATTTATATTTAGTTTTTTGACTATTCTAACAAAACATGTTAAGTATGTTACTCTAGATCAGGGATCTCCAGCCCTAATCCTGGAGAGCTACCATCCTGCAGACTTCAGTTCCAACTCTGCTCCAACACACCTGTGTGTAATTATCAAGTAGCCCTGAACACCTTGATTAGCTGCTTCAGCTGTGTTTGACTGGGGACTGAAATCTGCAGGACAGTAGCTCTCCAGGAGACCCCTGCTCTAGATTTAAAGATGTAGTCAAGAATCTTTAAATTGGACTTTAATTTGGTTTAAGTATCATTTACCATAAAACATGCCAGTCAACACATTGTTTAAAATAGTTAAACTGGAGTCAAGACACTGTTTATAAAGTACTCTTATTATTAGCAAACAGTAGCTAACTTGCAACTTTCCATGACAAAACACTAAGAATCACAATTACGGTAGTATTAAACTTGAATAGACAAGACAGAACACCCTTATTTATGTAAATGAGTATAAAGCGTAGTATATTGCACTATAAAACGCCCTAAATGTTGTTGAGGCACAATCAGAGAATCATTTTTTAAAATATTTAATTTACATGAACTGTCTGAATTAAGGCTGCGCGATATTGGAAAAAAACTCAAATGGCAATATTTCGATATGAAAAACAAACAAAAAAATCACTAGATGACTTGAATAGCTCTATTTGAAAAAAAAACAACAAAAAAAACAAACAAAAACATAAAATAAATAAAAATAACAAATTACAAGCATATATAAATATAATATTGTAGAACAAAGATACAAATGAAATAAACAGTGCTTTATATTTTACAGGTAAGTCTAACATTCACTATTCTGGTACAGAAATTGAATAATCCAATTTAAAACAATACTGCATAGTCTTCACTGTATAAATTAAATCGAACAAATCTGTGTTAAAGCTACAAAAGTGATTTTTTTGTTGTTTGATTAACATTCACGACACAGAAAGGTTTAGGAACATTAAACTGCTGTGAACCAATATACTGTTACACATCAGTTTTCTTTCTCAATTGTTTACCTTCACCTAAGCCATAAGCAACTGTGTTTACAAGGATACTTGCAGAGACATGCATTTTGACATAATTTTGCGCCTAAAATCGCTTGAATGTTTAAACCGACAGGACCTAAAATGCATGCATTATGAACCTTCATTGTATGATGGTTAAGCTGTGCAATTAATCCATGAATCACCTGCGTTTCGAACCCTTGTACCTGGTCCACATGGGTTAACGATCACTATACTAAACATCGCACATCCTGCGATGTGACTATCGCGGATGCGCACATTGCGATATCGATATATTGTGCAGCTCTTGTCTGAATGATTCAATTCACAGATGAACTGATGAAATGTTTCAAGAGAGCATGTTTGATTATATAGCAAGCTTTAAAAAAAGAGATGTAGCATTTTGCTATGCTAAACCACTGCTTGTTAGAAAAAAACTAGCTTGTTATATGAAAACTTGGAAGAAATGTCATTTTTATGATGTCAGTGCCATATTATATACTGCTGGCTGGCCTGTAATTGCCTCTCTTGCTAGTGTTCTGTATAACCCAATCTGTTATGGCCTTGCTAATGATGTTGCAACAAAAGCAGCTCTGTATTAGCCCATCTGTTAACATAGCACTGTTTATGATGTCAAAATGCTACCGTCCTTCTCCTAGCCTGAAGGCTTTTATGATGTCAGATTGCAACATGGTCCCGGAGAGCTTGTGTTTTATCTTTTGTCAGTGTGTCAGCTATTTTACTTCACACCTCCCTTTATGAGCCCCACAGACATCAACCACTTGCCGGACCTCTGTGTAAAAGCTCGTCACTTTTGGACACTTAAGCAGCACAGTCGGGAGTTTCACACAGGACATCGAAGTCGCAGCTTTAAAGCAGTAACAGTTACAAGTTGCGTGTTATCCCTGTGGTCCTTCCATTAAAGGAGGAGTTTAATTATCATTGACACAGCTATTAATGTACGCTTGTTATGCTACTAAAGGGGCAATGGGTGGTATGGAGCAATCTAGTGTTCTACTTTCCCACACTATCTGAGCCAAGAAATGTTGATAGAGTTGTTTGTCTTTCACTCTTTCATGTTCCTTGGAAGTGCAGTTAGTCAATTCTTTTTTTTTTTATTAAAGTACTCTTTAGAATAAGAGTAGATATGTATTGGCTGTACGAATGTAAAATTTACGGTTGTGCACTATTCAGAATTGAATTGGAATTGCCTTTTAAATTTAAATTGAGGCAACAAAAAGGAAATATAATTACTGTAAAATGAACTGAAATTCATAGAACTATTTTTATATTATTTAAAATGCGGTGTTCAAGACATACTTTAAAAATTGACTTGACTTAAAGACTTGTTTAAAAGTCTTTTCAGAGCCTTTAAGTTTGAATTATGGACAAAGAGGACAGATAGATGGATGGATGAATGGATGGATGTACAGAACAACTGATGGATTGGTGGATAGAAAAATATGAGATGTAAAATATGGTATATAGTTAGCATGAAAGACTTTGCTATTACTCACTACATGATATCAAGCTATATTTTGCCCATTGTTGTGCATCTTCATGGAAACTAGTTTCTGAATCTTATAAGGAAATTATGACATGATGTAAATGCAACATAACTTGTTATTCTCAGACATGATTTATGCTGTCATACATGCAAAAGAAAAGAAAACAAATGTTTCTGTTTTTTTTTAAGGATCTTTATTTAAAGGAACAATTCTCACTATTAACTAGCATGCATATTACTAGCATACTGGTTTTTTATTAGTGCTTATAAAGCACATATTAATGCCTTATTCCGCAATACCATATTTTACATCCATTAATCCTATCCCATACCTAAACTTAAAGGGGTCATATGACGTTGCTAAAAAGAACATTATTTTTGTGTATTTGGTGTAATGCAATGTGTTTATGCAGTTTAAGGTTCAAAAAACCCATTATTTTCCACATAATGTACATTATTGTTGCTCCTTTATGCCCAGCCTTTCTGAAACGCATCGATTTTTAGAAAGCTCAGTGTTCTGAAAAGCAAGGTGTGCGCTGATTGGCCAGCTGCGTTGTGATTAGCCGAATACCTCAAGCGTGTGACGGAAATGTTACGCCTCATACCATATTGTGATGCCGTGTCCTGGTGCGATAAGACAAAACCAATAAAACCCATTACAAATGAGGCATTTGTTGCATCCAGTAGGGACATAATTACTGATTAAAATAACTTATAATTTCTTTTTATGCTTTGCTTCGCGTATCGCGCCACGTAAACATAAAACCATGTCTGCATTTGTGATCGGAGAAACAACAAACAACAAGCTCTACTCTACACTGCTCAAAACTCACATTTGAATCATCAGTGGCAAATTCATTAAATATGAAAACGTACTTACAGACTGTGAGTCAGAATTGCCAGACTGTCCTTGCAATGTTGGAACTGTCCCACTTTATAGAAACAGACAACAGTATGGTAGGTTACTCTCACAGGAAACAGTCCTCATACTCCACAAAATGTGGTGCACACATTTGAATATTTGAGTTGAACTGTTCCGGAACAGTGTTGAACCACTGATTTCTAGTTGTGTCCTCTTTGGAAGGCCAAACAAAGTTGTTTAGCTTTCACAATGAAACACACAGTGTCTCCACAACATGGCCGCGGCGGCAAGAGCGAGAATAAAAGCTATGCCTTCTTTCTTTGCGTGAACTTTATAGTTAGTTAATAGTGAGAATTGGACCTTAAAATAAAGTGTACCCTTTTTTTTCTCTCCATATAATGGCATTAATTGTATGGACGAAAAAAGTTGAGGCATTCTTCAAAATAACTGTTGTATTCTGTGTTTATTCTCATCATTGTCTATTTGAAGTTGAGTAAATGATGATAGAATTTATATTTGTATGAACTATCCCTTCATCGTAAAGTCCCATTCACACTAAAAACAATAACTATAAATTTACCAGTAAATATAACTATATTAGTGTCCACGCCAGCACATTATAACATGTCATTTATTAAAAGTGCACATTTACGTAGTCTGCCTGATTAAATACTTAAGCTCTTTAAAGTCAGGTGGATCCTGATTTGGTGTCAGTGTTTTTATCGTTCATCAGGTGGGAAAACATTGTTCTAAACATGCACCAACGATATTGTTCCTATGTTTCTTTATCATTAAAATTGTGGTGTGTCCTGTTCTAATAGAATTAGAGTGATTATTAAAATTTTATTGTTACAGTTATGGTTATAGTTATATTGTCTTTTATTGTCTGGCATCCTAGCATAATGGCAGTGTGTTTGGCATGGGCATGACTTCAGAAATTGTAAAAAGCTAATTAAATTAAGCATCAGAAATGCAAATATGCCTGCTGGTAGAACTAGAGAAGTGAATGTGTTTTGTCTGTGTGTTTTTGCGGGCTGTGTGAGAGAGTGTATGTATGAACTGCTGTGCTGCGTGATTCTTAATTAACTCTCGAACAATGGACCAGTGAAGATCAGAGAGCCAAGTGAGGGGCTTGTTGTGTCTCCTCGTGAGCAGCTTCCTGAACACATGAAAGCAGCACACACTGCCCAAAAAAACACGCGTGGAGAGAGGAGGAACTCCTGTCAACACCAAACTATGGCCTTCAAAGGGAATGCCACCCCCTGCTCCACCTCCCACCCGAACATGTAGACAGCAGAATACATTCATTAGGATGCTTTAAGTACACACTCACACTGCATATGCATACATGTATGCATTGTTCTTTTTTTTTCTTTTGTTTTGGTCCTGTGTCTGTCTGTCTGGTTTTATTATCGAGGGTGGGGTTGTCAGGAAAGCAACATTTCGGTAGTTTATACTATTACCAGCAAAATTTCATGAATTTCTATATAAATGTTAGTACCTAAGCAACAATTTATATGATAATTAAGACTATTACATTTAAGATAAATGATTATTTTAAAATAAAAACATTTTATAAAAAATGAATAAAACAATTGCATATAGCAATAGCATTTTGAAATAAATAGATAAATAAAAACAATAAACAAATAAACAAAATAAATAAATGACAAGCAATAAAAAATGAAAACAATGAAACAAAGATACAGATTTTTCTGTATTTAGCATTATATAGAAGCTCGTTTTTTGTTTTGTTAAGCTTGTTGAAAAATATGTGATGGGAGGAAACATTTCTGTGTGCACTTGCATAACTAGTGGTGGAATTATTTTGAAATGGGAGGACAAATGGATAGATAGATAGATAGATAGATAGATAGATAGATAGATAGATAGATAGATAGATAGATAGATAGATAGATAGATAGATAGATAGATAGATATCTCAAGTATTCAAATTCAGATATTCAGAAATGATGATATCTGACAACTTGTTCTGAATTGAGTTGGTACTACTGATATTGGCTTGTTCTACACATATTTCTGTCATGAAGGTCATGAAATCTGATCCACAGTTTTTGATTAACAGTTGAAATGAATTCCTGGGAAGTGAATTGACCATGCTGAAGTGATATACAGTAAATAACACGTAGAAGTGTCCTGCCATGGGGTCACACCCTTCACATCCCTGTTTTCTGAACTGTGAAAACAAGAGTAGGATCCCAGCCAATGCACATCAATACAGCAATTTCCCATTTTTCCTCATTTCCTGTTTTTGACAGGAAGCAGAAGAAGATAGCTTGCTCGCACAACAACGAGAGCTATGGACTGCTGGGTAGCGCGCCAGCTGTCCTCAGGTAGTTGCACGCTGGCGTTGACTGACTTGCTTACGCCCCCGTTAATGAGTTTTTGGCCTGCCGCGTGTGTTTAGGAAAGGAAGCTTTTGTGGAATGCTGCTAATCACTTCTGAAGTAGTGTGGCAAATTTCCCAGGATGCTCTTTTTGACCCGCACACAATGCGACACTTTTGAAAGCACTGGCTTCTTTGTTTTTCCATCACATTCCATCCATCACTGTAATCCATCTTTTCTGTGGGCAGGGAAGTCGTCGTCTCCTCTGTTCACAACCTAGCTTCCCCCAGTGGGGAGTTGAGTCGAGATGTTAAAATAGACCTAAGAACCATTTTTCAGTTGACACTTAAGTTCAAACGTAAGTGCCTGGCTGCCCTGTGGAGCCGAACACCTGCTGATTCCATAAACAGAAAATACATGACCAGGTGATTACTTGCTTTATTTTGATAACTGTTATTATTGGGTACAGAGTCCCACACGAGGGAAAAAAATAAGATATTGTAGCTACAAATTAAGAATTTGTTCCCAAGACTTATTGTTAATTAACGAATCAATGATTTAACTAAAACAAGGAAACTAATTGATAAAATGTAGCCAAGAATTAAGTTGTGGTAACAAATTCTTAATTTAAAGCTGCATTATCTATTTTAAGTCTCTATAATTGGGGAATTAAATAAATTGGAAATAAATTTAAATAACTTGTAGAAATACAATAAAACATAAACTGATTTTATTTCAGTTAGGATGCTTTAAGTACACACTCACACTGCATATGCATACATGTATGCATTGTTCTTTTTTTTTCTTTTGTTTTGGTCCTGTGTCTGTCTGTCTGGTTTTATTATCGAGGGTGGGGTTGTCAGGAAAGCAACATTTCGGTAGTTTATACTATTACCAGCAAAATTTCATGAATTTCTATATAAATGTTAGTACCTAAGCAACAATTTATATGATAATTAAGACTATTACATTTAAGATAAATGATTATTTTAAAATAAAAACATTTTATAAAAAATGAATAAAACAATTGCATATAGCAATAGCATTTTGAAATAAATAGATAAATAAAAACAATAAACAAATAAACAAAATAAATAAATAAATGACAAGCAAATAAAAAATGAAAACAATGAAACAAAGATACAGATTTTTCTGTATTTAGCATTATATAGAAGCTCGTTTTTTGTTTTGTTAAGCTTGTTGAAAAATATGTGATGGGAGGAAACATTTCTGTGTGCACTTGCATAACTAGTGGTGGAATTATTTTGAAATGGGATGGATGGTTGATAGATAGATAGATAGATAGATAGATAGATAGATAGATAGATAGATAGATAGATAGATAGATAGATAGATAGTATAGATTCAGATATGATATCTAAAGTATTCAAAAAAAAAAAAAAAAAAAAAAAAAAAAAAAAAAAAAATCAAGTATTGATTCAGAAATGATGATATCTGACAACTTGTTCTGAATTGAGTTGGTACTACTGATATTGGCTTGTTCTACACATATTTCTGTCATGAAGGTCATGAATATCTGATCCACAGTTTTTGATTAACAGTTGAAATGAATTCCTGGGAAGTGAATTGACCATGCTGAAGTGATATACAGTAAATAACACGTAGAGTGTCCTGCCATGGGTCACACCCTTCACATCCCTGTTTTCTGAACTGTGAAAACAAGAGTAGGATTCCAGCCAATGCACATCAATACAGCAATTTCCCATTTCCTCATTTCCTGTTTTGACAGGAAGCAGAGAAGGATAGCTTGCTCGCACAAACAACGAGAGCTATGGACTGCTGGGTAGCGCAGCCAGCTGTCCTCAGGTAGTTGCACGCTGGCGTTGACTGACTGCTTACGCCCCCGTTAATGAGTTTGGCCTGCCGCGTGTGTTTAGGAAAGGAAGCTTTTGTGTGGAATGCTGCTAATCACTTCTGAAGTAGTGTGCAAATTTCCCAGGATGCTCTTTTTGACCCGCACACAATGCGACACTTTTGAAAGCACTGGCTTCTTTTGTTTTTCCATCACATTCCATCCATCACTGTAATCCATCTTTCTGTGGGCAGGGAAGTCGTCTCCTCTGTTCACACCTAGCTTCCCCCAGTGGGAGTTGAGTCGAGATGTTAAAATAGACCTAAGAACCATTTTTCAGTTGACACTTAAGTTCAAACGTAAGTGCCTGGCTGCCCTGTGGAGCCGAACACCTGCTGATTCATAAACAGAAAATCACATGACCAGGTGATTACTTGCTTTATTTTGATAACTGTTATTATTGGGTACAGAGTCCCACACGAGGGAAAAAAATAAGATATTGTAGCTACAAATTAAGAATTTGTTCCCAAGACTTATTGTTAATTAACGAATCAATGATTTAACTAAAACAAGGAAACTAATTGATAAAATGTAGCCAAGAATTAAGTTGTGGTAACAAATTCTTAATTTAAAGCTGCATTATCTATTTTAAGTCTCTATAATTGGGGAATTAAATAAATTGGAAATAAATTTAAATAAATTGGTAGAAATACAATAAAAAATAAACTGATTTTATTTCAGCTAGTTGCCAGGATTTTTTTTTTCTTTTCATTTTCACAATAGGAAAGTAAAATAAAAGCAGAAAAAAAAAAAAAAAAACTGATTAAAATATTGATTAAAAACAATAAAAGTATCTCAGTGACACTGAAATAACACTGATTTATACCATATAATTTTTTTGCTCTTTTGACTGATATAGGATATTTACATGTGCATGCTAAATTCCTCTGTTTCATCTCTGCCGTCATCTAATGCTCAATTAAGTTAATCTTTAAAACACTGCTAATTAAGTAACACTAAATCTAAATATTAAAATTAATCTTAAGCAAATCTCAGTTTTTCAAAATGTACATTTTTATTTTGTGATTCAGTTTACTTGTATTTTAAACAATTGATTGTAGTTTAGTTATTTTATTAAGATATATATATATCTCAATTAAAGTTTTTTAAAAGTGGTCAATATGTATGTATATGTCCATATATATATGTCCATATCAATTAAAGTTTTTTTTTTTGCAAGGGAAAATGATACTTTTTATAAGAACTGCAAAATAGTTTCCAAGACAGTAAGAAATATTTATGTCCAATAATTTTTCTTTTTTTTTTTTTTTTTTTTTTTTTTTAAGAAGTACTTGTGATTAAGCTAAATCTTGAGACAATCCTCCTTCTCAGATTGCAACCCAGATACATTGACAGGTAGCCAGATTGTCCCGGTTCCATTATGCATTGCCTTGAATAGCTAATTAGGAAATTCAGTGATTATTAACCTTGGCACTAGACAGCAATCTCCTCATGTCTTTCATTATAGCCTGGAGTTGGTTTACTCTAAATGCTACTTTCAGTTTGACTGTAGAGAGAAAGAAATTGCACACTGTCAACTGCACACAAAAGCCCTCTGTTTTAGATTCTTGGAAAGTATCATGCTTTGACATACTGTATTACAATACTACCAATCTTCTTAGCTGTTTGACTTTGTTGTTTACTCTGCCTTTTAAAATATTTCAGTGGTGCATTATTTTAGTTCTTCTTCTTCTTCTTTTTATCAGATAATTACTTTATCCAAACCAGTTTTACTACACAGTGCCCTTGGAGCAACTTGGAATTAAGTGTCTTGCACAAGAGAGCTGTGGTTTAACAGTCCCTTCTGGAGCAACATTTGATTTACCAGGCTGGATCTCCAAGGTGTAGTAACAGATAATGTACCTTCAGTTATTTTCACAAAATAACACCTGAAAAGAGCAAATTGAGACCTGAAGGTTTTTTTTTTTTTAACAATAATGACTAACATTATGTACATTATTCTGAATATTTCAAGGCTAATAACCAAATAAATAATGGATATGAAATTTGGAATTGAATTTTTATGTGAGAAGAAATTTGATCGTTATGCAAGGACATTTGACCAGTCAGAATCAAGTATTCCAGAGAGCAGTGTAACTAACTTGAAGCCCATGAGAAGGTGAGTCTGGACAGGTAGTTCCTGTGTTGTTTTGTGTTTACATATGTTTATATTTGAATGTATGATTATGATGTTGATCGATGTATTGTAAATCAATTCTGTAGCAGTAACTCAGTGAGGATGTGGCATGTGTGTGCTTATTTTGTGAGTGGGGAAGGTGAGGGGTCAAAGCTCAGTGCTCCTGAATGCTTAACTCTGTTGTAGCTGCACTGCACTCTTACCCTGACCTTCAGGAGCGGCACAATTAGCTGACCTTTGACATCGTATCCCAGCCAATGAACCTTTAGGCTTAGAGAACATGCTCACACATCCTTTGCATTTTGTGTGTGTGGACATCTTAATACGGTTGCTCAGACAAAAAAATGCTCACACATCCTTTGCATATTGTCATGACATCCAAACTTTTTACCATTTCTTATTGTGTGGATTGACTTGGTTTTATATTGGATGTTTTCTGCATCCAAAAAGTAACCAATTTTACACTTTTGTGCCCAGTCCATAATTGTAAATGGATTTTGTACTGCAAACTAATGCTTTGTTTTATATTGGATAAACTATATCTATCTGGACTAATTTTCCAAACACAGCAAAGTAGCCAAAATGCAATGAAATGAAAAATATTTTTATGAAAAACTGTATGCCTATGCTTTTATATTGGATAAACTAATCTATCTGCTAATTTTCAATGCAAAATAAAAGTTTTTAATTAAGTGCGCAATTGGCACTAAATGGTGAATGGCACTGGATGAGGTGTAGGATCACACAGGAAGTGCTCAATGAAACTCCCTCGTCTGGATAGAGATCTGCCGCTCAGCCCTGCTTTAACTGAGTAGATGTCTGAATGTGTCAGACCATTAAAAATAATGTAATGAACGCTCAATGTAATGGGCTCTCATTCATATGCAAATTAGCTCAGATTCAACCCTGGCGTTCTTGCTCCCTCATTGCACACGGACGCTTGTGACATCACTGTGGAGATATTTTCCGTACGCTTTCATGTTTTAATTGCCTAGATGGACAGAGGACCAACAGGCGGTATAAATCCATCAACGTTTTCTGTAAGTGCGGTAGAGATGCATTTATGTTGGTGTAGTGCTTCTAGGCAATGACAAATTGAACATATTTTGAATGGAGTTCAGGGAGAGAGCTTAAATCATGATGGAGAGGTTCGTTTTTAGCTTTTTGCCTTGTTTCCCTCAAAAGAGACATTTTAGCTATGATGAATGACAGTTATAATATTGGTTCAGTACAAACAACCTAAAGCACCAAGGTAATCTCTCTTTTTCTGTCCGTCCCATCTTCACAATGGCTGCCCCTCTCCTTCTATAATTTTGTCCTTTCAGTTCTTTCCATTATAAGTCAGGGTCTCCATCACCTCACCATCCCACCATCAATGGGTAGCAGATTTTGCCTTTTCAGTGTTCACATCAAGGCCATTTGTAGTCCTCCCCATTGTTACCGTCATACAAGATGTATAAAGTGCCTATTGTTACAGTTTCTGATTGATTCAAAAAAGGAAGAAAACGAAAGGCAGTAAGCATTTTTAGAGTCATTAAGGCGGTTCGTTTGTGTTCTTTCTTATGTCTGCTCCAGACGGAGAATGGTTTGGGAAATCCTCTCTCTATCTCTCTGTCTATCTCTATTCGCTGTGTCTAGACGTCTCTATTCACCCAAAGAAAACATTCAAACCTGCCAATCTCTGAGAGTTTGGGATGGCTGTCTTGATGTGTGTCCAAATATCTGCAGCAAAAAGGCTTATTAAATTCTGATGTCTTTTGGATTATTTAATTGACTTTTTGGACACATATTTAACAGATATAATTGTATTTCTTTAGCAAAACAACCACACAGTCTATTTAATTGTTGAATGTACCTAGATGTCTTATTTACAGTGGGTATAGAAAAGAATCACCCCTTTTAAAATAATCACATTTTGCTGCTTTGCAGCCTGAAATGAAGACAGACACAGTTTTTGTTTTATCCAGCTGTATTTACTCAGTGCAACTTATAGCATCCAAGTAAAAGATATAACACCAACATTTTTGTGTTATTTAGATGTATTTAATATGTGAAAATTGTATCATTGAGTTTGAAAAAGGATCACCCCCTTGTGTCTGTATTTTGTTGAACCATCTTTTGCTTTAATTACAGCCTTTAGTCTGTTGGGATGTGTCTCTACTAACTTTGCTCATCTAGACTTTGCGATATTTGCCCAGTCTTCTTTGCAGAACTGCTCAAGTTCAGTTAAATCTTCTGGTGACTGTTTTTGGACTGCAGTCTTGAAGTCATTCCACAGATATTCAATGGGGTTTAAGTCTTGGCTCTGATTAGGCCATGCAAGGACATTCACCTTTTCAACAGCTGTGTGCTCAGTTTTGCTGTGCTTTGAGTCATTGTCAGGTTGGAAGGTAAACCTTCTTCCCATTGACAACTTTCTGGCAGAGGGCAGCATGGTATTTTGTCCCATACATTTTTCATTCTATCCTGACAAGTGCTCCAGTCCCTGCTGCAGAGAAACACTCCCATAACAAGATATTAGCACCTCCATGCTTTACTGTAGGAATGCTGTTATTTGGATGGTGAGCTGTATTGGAGTTCCACCAGACATATCATTTGGTGTTAAGGCCAAATAATTCAATTTTAGTCTCATCTGCCTCAGAATCTTCAAGGTGTGTTTTGGCAAAGCTCAGTCATGATTGCATATGACCTTTCTTGAGGAGTGGCTTTTTTCTTGCAACCCTCCCATACAAGCCACATTTGTGGAGAATTTGTGATAAAATGACCACAGCTGATCACAGTTGGCTTTGTGTGCTATTGAGAAGGTGATTAGCTACAACTGATTGAGTTTATAAGTTATTTTTAAGAGGGGATGATCCTTTTTCCCACTCAGTGATTCTGGTTGTGTAAAACAAAAAATGTCTTTCTTCATTTCATGCTACAAAGCAACAAAATGTGATTATTTTAAAGGGGGTGGTTCTTTTCTATACCCTCTGTAGATGACTTAGACATAGAGATGACGTTTTATTTTAGTGATTTTCTCCTAAAATGAAAAATAAAAATAGATAAATATGACAGTTGCTGTTAATTGCATCCAATAGCATTACACAGTTAATTTGATATCGGGAGAGTTGATGATAAACGTTTGAGCTCATAATGAAATCTCAGAGGTTATTTTTTATTTTTATTTTTTATTTTTTTAAACTATTGCTAAGAAGCTAGAGAATCAAGCAAGTATTTCAATTTGCTTTCCAATTAGCTGTCCAGGAGAAACAAATGAGATTCATGATTAACAAGACCTCATGATTTTTCTTTCCTTTGAGACAATCAAAGTCTGCCTTACGCCAATTATTTTGACAGACTGAATTACATTTTATTATGCTGAAAAGCGATTATGGTTATCAAAGAAAAAATGGTTTAGGTCACTGGTTGCCATCTTTCGTCATCTGTTGTTGTAAAGCATCTACATATGTTTTTGACAGTAATTTCACCAATCCGCAAGTTGCCTCACATTATGCATGGAGGAAAAGAGTTTTCATACTTTCACATCTTTTGTCTAACAGATGTCCTCCTGTGAATTATATAGTAGCCAGTGTCATCTAATCACATTCCTCTCTAAAGTTTACAAACTCCGAGCGGTCTAAGACATGAGTCTCTTGTGTGAATTACTCTGCCTAATTATGCTGATGTGCTGCTTAAGATTTGACTTTGGAGATTGAGTTCCTGGGACGAGTGCTTTAGAGTGAGCAATCTCATCAGTTCCCGTGCTGCTGGTTGCAGACGAGTGGAGCTCATGCAAATTACTGATGCTTGTGTTTGTGTGTTTACCTCTTCCTGTTTGCATTTATCACTAGGTAATTAACTTCTTTTCTTGCCCATACGGGCTGGTGTGTGTTAGAGCTGAGAGAGTTGGTCTCTGTTGAAAGCAGATGGCTCTGGGAGGGCTTGCAGGAAGTCATGAGGAGGCTTAGAGCTGTGGAAAAGTTCATGAAAGTTGGATAGAAGCTCTGTTCGGAGTGCAGTGTTTGTGGATTGAGGTGTATAAATATATATACAAGTTGAGTACTTGTGTGCAAAGGAAGTTTTAAAAGCAATTTGTACACACATGAATCCAGATTAGCTAAACTATTGGAGCATGTGACTGGAGTTAGTAATTAGTAGTGATGTGCAAAATTACCAGTCTTCATACTCGACTAGTTGGTAGGTTGTTTGAAAGACTAACTGACTGGTGTTAAGAAAGCCCTATATATTTAAGCCTACGGGAAAAAAAATATAAAATAAATTTTAAAAAAATGTACCGGTAATTTTTCTAATATTATCCAATCATTTTACGAACATTTCTGTTAACACAGCGCAATGCAAAAAACAAACTACAGGTAAAACCTGTATATATATATATATATATATATATATTATATATTATATTTATATATATATATATATATATATATATATATATTTTTTTTTTTTTTTTTTTGCTCATAAATTGCTAGTAAATGTCACAAACAATTACTAAGAAACAGCAAGTAACCCTTTGAATTAAACGTTAAAAAGTAAAAAAAAAAAAAGTGTTTTGTTGTAAAATGTACTCCAATAATCTTTTTTTTATTTACAACTTAGAAAATCATTACAGTGTATACTTCAGTTTTTACACATATGCTAGGTGTTATGCACAGAATTTTGTCATCAGCACGGTACACATCAGATTTTTAAAACTACATTTAGACGTGATTCAAACAGACTGTGTTTTTGCATTTAAGAACAGCATTTGAAAGAAGAAAAAACCAAGCGAGAAGCATGTTTTTAGATGTTGAACTACTTGTAACATGGGCGCAGCTTTTTTAGAACGGCATATTTTGCACAAGACCCTTCAAAAGGCGCAAGACACATATCTAACACATTACATAGAAAAACAATGGAAATGCAGCAAAAACGCGTTCTGTGTGAATGGCTTCTTACTCTGAATGGTCAGCTCTTTACCTTGAATTTTTGGCGGTTATTAGTTGATCCACAAGGTGGCGACACTGGTCGGAAAAGGCACAACAGCAATGGACTTTGTACCTTGACTAGTGCATCTAAGAGGGGGGTTAGGGGCAACCGCAACTCTATTTTAAAAGAGTGGGACAACATTTTTATACCTTATACCTTCAGGAGAGAAAAAGCGCAGACACTGTACAAAGATGAAAATTTATAGCACAAGTTTGTTGCCTGCCATTGTTTCGCCCATGTTATCAAATGACGTCTATACATTTGGCTGAATGCATATGCAAAGTGTTTTAAAGAGATTGTGGACATTATTTTGGATTATGATTGATGAAGCAGAGTTTTTGATCAGAATGGCTGGCTAACATGTGCGGCCTGAAGTCAGTCATTTAGAAGCACTACTATCAAATAAAAGTACAGCGACAGTACAGTGATTGAACTGCTGTCAGGCTGAACACAAATTGACTCTTCACCCAGGGGCTTCTCTTTCCCAGAGTGCTCAGTGGTGCTATCCACCTTGATTAGCTTATTAATAGTCAAGAACACCCACAATCCCATAATGGCAATTACTTTTCCGTTTTTGTTCTTCATCTTTCTGCAGGCTTCTAAACAGAGTGAAGAGTTGATTTATTATTGTTTTATTTCCATAAACTCTGGCTAAATAGATAAATAAATGATCAAGAGCAGTCTGGAGAGTTTCCAGACAGTCTCAGTAAATCAACTATTTTAATTAGTTGTGCAAAGTAAGCCAGTAAGCATGTATAAATATGCATGCACGCAAGTCTCCAGTGCAACTTAGGGTGGAGTTGTTAGTTTAACTAACTTTAACTGCTATATTAGCCCCGGGTCCCATAAAAGTTCAGCTGAATCACATGCAACCATTCTCAAGTTACCAAGTAATGAGTTCTGCTCCAAAACCAGTGCTGCCTATCTAGACAGCATTTTAAGGCAAAATTATTGCTTTGGTCAAAAATAGGCAAAATGTCTGTATTTTTTAGCTAACCAGCATACTAACATCAGACTATCTTGTGAGTTTCTTCTCTTGTGCGGTTTTCAGGAGTTGCTGCCTATGAAATGTTTTACAGGTCATTCAGTTTTGAGGTTCCATTCAAAGCAGGCTTTTATGGAAGCCCATTTCTGCAACAGAATAAAGAAAAAATGTAAAAGGTAATTGTTACTTTTTTATCTCATAATTGTGCATTAAAATCTCACAATTCATAATGTTTTCTTCAGAATTGCTAGTTTACATCTCATAGTTCACATGTTTTTTTTGCTTTATATTTTGGGTTTAAAGTTCTGATTTTTTTCCCTTCTTATGAAAACCTGGCAACCCTGTTCGTATTGTTCTTTTGCGCATGCAGGACAGTTCAGAACATTGATCTGTTCACAATGGAAATCTGATATTGGCCAGATTTAAAACAACAATGTGAGCAGTTATACAAAAAAAATCTCGGCTCGCAGTGTGAACATAGCCTATATCTCTTTTGATGGGCACCTAATGTGGACAGAGGGTCTGTCTGGATCACAAAATGCATGTTGTGAACAAAAATATTAATTTTGTGAATGTAATAAATGATTTTGTGCATTAATATTACAATTCTGAGGAAAAAATTTAAATATCTGAGTGGTTAACTCAAAATTGCACGGATTTATCTTTTGTTATGAGGAATAAAATCAGAACTGTTAGAAAACTGTTAGAAATTCTAAGAGAGAAATTCAGAATTTTGATATATAAATTCTGAGGAAAAGGTCTGAATTGTGATGGATTAAATCAGATACAAGCTCAGATTTGTGAGATAAAAAAAAAAAAAGTTGCAGAAACAGACTTTCATAGGCTGCACAAAAGCTCACAAGGTTTTGGAGCAGAGCTGAAGTCAAACACACAGACAAGTGTTTATAGTTTTTCTTGCAGCAATAAACCACAATTTAAGCTTACAGAAGCTTTGGAAATAGTGGTCTGTGGTTACTGCAGTCTCAGTTTTGATTGCCTGCCCATGCAAGGTCTGACGAGTCACTGACAGCTGGAGTGATCCGTGAGGAGAGAGAATGGGAGGGTGACAGACAGAAGGGAAACAGTATTGTGGGTTATCCAAACAGTTTGGGTAAAAACTGGTTTCTTTTTCAAGCCCCGGTGAGCAGGAAAAGCCATTTAAGTGTCCTACCGACGAGAGCGATCTATGATGGATAGGTGATTGGGACATACCTGCATTCTTTTTGCATGGACCCTGGAATTTGGAGAGGTTCCTGTCTATATACAACAGCAAAAAATAAAGTAGATCAACCGTAAAGTACATCTGCAAGGTAAATTTAGTCTTACTCAGAATATATGTGAATAGATGCACTTTTAAAAACACTGACTGCTAACAGACAAGACATTTGTTTGTAGGAAAGTCTTTATTTTTTTCTTGTCTTGATCAAACTGATTTTTCAGACAGTTTTTGCTGGTCAGTAATCCACATTACTATAAATAAATTTCTCAGAAAACCAATGTAAGATTAACTTGAGCACAATAATCATATATTCATGCATGTCAGATTTAATTTAATATTAAATATTTAATTGATGAATTGATTTTTGCATTGTGGTTTATATTATTATGCAATTTTCTGAATATTTTAGAGTTTTAATCAGAAAACCAGAACTGAATGCTAAGTGCCTGAGCCTGTAAAGTTTACTGTTAATACAAACACATAAACAAATTACTTGTCATATTAATTCAACTTAATATTACTTTATTATATCAGAGAAATGAAAGTGCGGAATTATTTGTGAATTATGACACTACATTTGTGTAAGAAACTGGTCAGTTATAGTTTAGCGGTCACTACACAAAAATATCTGACAGCAGAATGCTAATATTGGCCAATTACAATAAAGTATTCGAGAGAGCCATGTAATAAGTAGTTGTATCATAGGCGTGCAGAATACGAGAAATAATGCCACTGACAGAGGATGTAATCAATCAGACAATAATGAGAGAGCACCAACTGTGGCCTGTCAAGACAGTCACCCAGCAGACAGACAAACATCTGTGTTTCTAATGACCCTCTGTCACATTCTCCTGTGGTGTGAGTGTGCGTGATCGTCTTACCGCAGTAAACATATGTTACTAGGAGCTGAGCTTTGCTGGTTTTCACTGATTTCACTCGTTTCAATCTGTGTCTTTTCACAGAGATGTACAGCTCTGTTTGTGGTGATAGTCTTTTTAATTAAAGTCACATTTTATTCTATTATTATTGGTAGTTGGGATTAGATTAGGGAACACATATTCACTATTAACTAAGTGTTTTCCCTCAGTAGACTGCTAATTTGCTGCTTATTGATAGTAATGTTTAGGTATTGGGTAGGGTTAAACGATCTAGAATGTGGTCATGCAGAGTAAGACATTAATATGTGCTTTATACTAATAAACAGCTATCAACCATTACCGTTTGTTTTTTTCTTCTTAATAGCAGTCAAGGAAAGCCAAACCCCATATGCTTTTATTACACACAGATATGGATGCAGGTGTGCACGCACACACACCTGCCGCCGTCCTATATGCTCCTGCTCCTGTAATTACACCCACAGAGCTCCTGCTCTATAGCCTGCATTATGGCCCTGCTTAGGAATTCCTCCTGGGCTGCAGTGCTGTTGGGTAGATTGACCATGGCACATGTGTGTGCGTTTTTGTAGAGGTCCACGGGGATTAGCATTGGATGTGGTCTTTAGCTTTTTAGAGTATAGTAAATGTAATCTGTATTAATGACCTGCTGTGAGAAGACCCAGCACTCACCTTTTCTCTACAGGGTGTGTAGCAACAGCTGTTCCTGGGATTTTCACGCAACCCGCTCTCCACCTCAGAGAAGCTCCTCCCTCAATACTTGCAGCAAAAGTGCCAAATCATCTTTAGCAGTTGCTCGGACCTCAGTCAGAAGTGTATTCATTTATGAATACACATACAACTTTAGTTTTCCAAACTTGTAGGCTGTTCTAATACAATATACTCTTTTAAATTGATGATAAGGTTGTAAAAGATAACTGTACAGTCAACATGTCGTTCAAAACCTGCTTGACTTTCTGTCTTCTTTGGAACACAAAAGAAGATATTTTAAAGAATGTTTTAGCTGTTCTTGTTTGTATAGTGAAAGTCAGTGGGGTCCAAAACAAAACAGGAAAACTAGACCCCATCTTTATGGAGCCAAAAAAACAAAACAAAAAAAACAAAAAAAAAAACAATATATATATATATATATATATATATATATATATATATATATGATGACCGAAATGTACCATGGCATGGCTAAATTATATTAAATTAAATTAAATTAAATTAAATTAAATTAAATTAAATTAAATTAAATTAAATTAAATTAAATTAAATTAAATTAAATTAAATTAAATTAAATTATGTTTTTCGAAAAACATATTGTTCTTCTGTTTTTGAAACAGATGAACTATTTTGCTTTTAGTAGAGACACTGCTGCTGAACACTACTGAGAGATGAACAGACAATAATTCACACCTGCTTAATCTCTCTCTCTCTCTCTCTCTCTCTCTCTCTCTCTCTATATATGTTTCTGTCTATAATAGAATGGTTATTAACTGCAATAGTCTAGTACCAATGGCTCAAGCCTCCGTTGCTAGGTCTAAAATGACATTTTGGAATTAACTCACAAGAGCATTTTAACGCTTTGATCATGGCCGCATCACCACCTCGGGTGTCGATTATTTTCTAATTATTCAATGGACTGTTGTCAATTATTTCTTACATATCCCATTTTGTGTTAACACAAGTATTTGAAAAAAGCAGCTTTGTCATAATTACAGCAGAGTTGCTTGAAGAAATATTTTAGCCCATGTGGGCCTACAATTATTGATTTGGACAATAGGGAAGACCTTCGAGTTTAATACTTGCTGCTTTAAGGTGAAAGTTTAGTTTTCAGAACCTTGGAAATTCTATTGGAATTTCATAGAAAGATTGTTTTCTCAGCTTTGAAGTACTGAACGGACTGTAGGCTACTTCTTTTCCTCACAGCCTTGTTTTTGGTCTTGTTGAATTAAATATGATTTAAAATAAAATTTAATCCATGTGTTACAATCTCATTTATAATCTCTTGTATTATTCTCTTTTTTCACTTTCTCTTTGTCAGTTGTATCTTCTGCATCTCTTTTTTTTTATCTCTGTAAGTCCTCCCCCACCCTCATATTCTCTGTCCTTTCCCCACACTCATATCTCATCATCATTAGTTTTAGAGACAGTCAGACTAGCGGGCTGAGGGCTCACATGTAGTCATTTATCCTTCTGTTCCCTTTCTGTTTTTTAGTGCATCACTAATCAGCAGATAGGCTCCTGCATTCATCCCCAGAGCTTCATAAAAACCCAGAGCTGCCTGCCAATAAAGTCACACAATGGCCAACTACAAGCCCCAAGGCCAGGGGTCTAACCCTCATCTTACCCCATATCCTGTCTCTCTCGCTCACTCTCTCACTTCTCAATTTTTTATAATTCTCTTTCTGGCATTGGTGGATGGATAGTACCCACCTAATGGTTGTTCATTTACTTTACTACAATTACTGTATGTTTACATTTCAATGTGAAATCAGAATTCACCCTGTTTACAATTTTAACACGTTTCTTGTCTTGTTGTTCATGATTCTGTTCATGTTATTTCAAAGATTTTTATTTTTTTAAATGCAATTTTTCAGTAAAATGTTATAACTTGCTTCACCTCTGAAATGACTTTTTCAAACTTTCACTTTGGTATCCTTCATTTTCAGTGTCCAAACAGTTACAGATGGATGAAATCAAGTCACAACCCTCCCCTTTCTTTCACTGAAATTCCTTTATTTGAAAAAATTAATTAAAATTAGACCAACCAAAAAGTTTAACCCTCACCAAGGATGCATTTATTTGTTTAAAAAATATATTAAAAACAGTAATATTTGTGTGTGTGTATTAGATGTAAAAGCAATGTTTTTTATTGTCATATTTTACTGCAATAAAATATAGTAATCGTAATTTATTATATTTTATTTAAATGTATTCCTGTTGTGGAAAAACTGAATTTTCAGCAGTCATTACTCTAGTCTTCAATCACATGATCCTTCAGAAATCATTCTTTTTATTATCAATGTAAAAAACAGTCTGAAAACATTCCCTCTAAAAACCGAAAAAAAAAAAAAAAAACTCATTACACTGTCATGAAAACATCTGCAGAATGTTGCTCTACCATCTGACAGAGAGTATTTTAAACATAAGGCGAGCACATATTCTAAAAATTTCCATTTGAAAACCCACATACATCATCTCAGCACCACTAACTTATCATGCTCCTTCTCAGTATATTGCTGGCGTATTGCTGGTTTTCTGTTCCCAGTTTGCACTAATCAACTATTTATCTAAATGATCATCTTTAAATATTCATGCCCTTTTGAATAGTCCCACACAGAATATTTTCAATAATTTGACTCCATATTTTACTATTTATCTAAATGATCATCTTTCAGTGAATATTTTCTGTAATTTTTCTTAGTGACAGTATGTCTTAGGAGTATTCTTTATTTTATTATGTATTGGGGTTGTCCATATTTTATTAAACATAGGAGTTGTGGTATGATTTTTGCTGACATATCGAAGTCTGGCTTAATTGAGTCGCTTGAATAGACCTAAGAGTGTTTTGTGTAGTAATTATGGTGTTAATTCCACTAAATATCCTTATTTTACGTCTCATAGTGGATGATTTATGTGCTGTGGCTGTGCCTTTGGGCTCTCACTCATCCAGTTTACTACTGTGACTCTGAGAAAATCAGGTACCATAAACATTAATGCTGCTCTGGGCTCCAGTCAGAGTCTAACCTCCCTAATACTGATCTAGAATGAGAGATATGTCTCTCAAAAGACCAGAAGTGTGTGGATGTCAGAGAGAAATTACAGCACTGGTTTGCTTCAAAAATAGCATTCTGCTGTCATTTACTCATTCTCATATCATTCCAAGCCTGTATGGCACATGAATAAGAATTGAAATGAGCAAGTGACTAAATAATGACAGTTTCATTTTTAAGTGAAGAATTCCTTTAAAATCCATAAATGCGCTTTAAATGTAATTTAATTCCTGTTAATTCCATTTGATTACTGTTTGTGTAAGTGTTTTTATAATGGTGGCTGGGTAATCCTTTATGTTTGCTAGTATTATCATGATAAGTGAGCCTGTATTGTAGAAACAGTTACCTGCTCCAAGCACTTCATTGTGTGTGAGTGTAAGTGCACAGACATAAGCCCCTGTCCATCAGGTAGACTGGCATCATGTCCTTGGCATTGAATGGGAGATGATTATTTTCATGCTGGGTCTCTTGTCATATCTCTCCCTGCTGGGAGTCTTATCAAATGTAAATATGCACTGCAATGTGCTTCTTGCCCGGGCTCAGCTGTTGTTTTCTTTACACCCTATCGCCCGCCACCCATCCTCTCCCCACAGCTCAATCCCTCCACCCACAAAACTCTCACTTTTCAGCTCTGCTTAGTTTGAAATATTATAATTAAGATGAGGCTTCTGGGAAAACTAGGAAAATCTTGTCTAAATGTCTGTAGGCTATGTTTTTTTTTTTTTTTTTTTTTTTATCAGTAAAACACATCCAAATAAACATTTTCTGCATATTTGTAAATGCCCTGCTATTAAAATGCTGGTTATTGTGATAAGAACAATGAGCATTTTTTATTATTTAGATCACTTTGAGGAAGTGTTAAATCTTTGTTTTATTCCACAAGCACAGTTAAATCTGAAAATGATAAAATATATTTATATTTTTATATAATTTTATTCTTTATTTTTTATTCTATATAACACAATCTAGAAATGTTTTAAAAATGTATTACTGCCGTTAACAATAACAAAAACAATAATAATACTATTTTGCTATTATTATTATTATTATTATTAATTTCAGAGATGTATTTTTTAAAATGTATAGAGATATATAGCTGTAAATATACACCCCAACAACATAGTATATAAATAATGTTGTTGATAATATTAATAAAAATAATGCATTTATTGTTGTTTAAACTATTTATATTAAAACAATTTTTAAATAATCAGCACTATTTTAAAATAATCAGATATTTATAATTTTTAATTTTCAAATTACATAGTTTATAGCTTCAAAATATATAGCAGTGATATAAAACATGATTGTTTTTGTTAATAATAATAATAATATAGATCATTAATATTGTTGTTTAAAACATACAATTTAAGAGATTTACATCTTTGAACACTTATTTTAAAGGGGTCATTGGATGCTATGCACTTTTACAGGTTGTTTGAACTGAAATGTGTGTTGGCAGTGTGTGTACACAACCACCCTATAATGATAAAAATCCACCCAGTGTGCACCCGATCTCAGATGCCTTCATTGAGAGATTTTAACCAAACTTTGTTAAAGATTTTTCATTAATACCCTAAAGAATGGGCATCCGATGACCCCTTTAAACTTTAGAAACCAAACCAAAATCAAAAACCAAAATCAAACAAGCATCTTTTTTTTGTCATCTCTTGCTTTCTGTAGGATCCTGGATTTGCTTCCTTTTTCATTGACCAGCTGCAAGTGCCTGATTGGTCGCTGAAAGGTGCTCATGAAGGAATGAGGTGTCCGGTGTGTGGCACACCTGCACAGCAGCTAAAACAGCAGGCACTCCAGACTCTCCAAGAACTGTACCCTGCTTCTGACATGCCATCACTGCCTCCCAATACCTTCCCTGGGCACCCCACTAGGCTGACGACTCACAGCGTGGTCACTCTTTCCTCCAGGGCTACCAAATCGAGGATACCTCACCCAGCGCACAGCATCCTGCCTGTGGGGGAGCGGCAGCGTGAGCTGGGCTGGTCTCAGAGCCCATCTTCCAGCGCTGGGGCACTGAAACCCAGTGTGCAGGTGACCATGGGAGGAAGACCTCTGACTGGAACCATCAGCTCAGTCACCATTCAAGCCCAGCAGTACTTGGAGGGCATGTGGAGCATCTCACGAGTCAATAACTTCCTTCCTCAGCCAAACCCGGTATGCAACCTTTCATTTGTCTTCAGCTACCAGATCTTTTGTTTATGTATTCAATATAACTGTAATCAGTTCTGATGTAACAGTTCAAACATACTGTTAGAAACTAAAAAAAAAAAACTAATTCTCACTGTATTTAGAATTTAAAAGTGACCATGTTTATTCCCTGCAAAGTCTTCATTGTCCACGGCAGGAGCTTGAACAGGGTGTAGGGGTCGAACATAGTTTTTTGGATATAATTTGACATCTTTTCAAATCAAGAGAGCTGCTTTTGCTGCCATCCAATGGTTGAGAGGTATGGAAAAGTTCACTTTGAAGGGCTCTTTGAAGCATTATTATTTACCAGCATAGACATCAACCGATGATTGGTCCGGTTATTTGAGCCTACAGCTGTCTGAATGAATCGCAGTTGAAAACACCTGCATAATTGAATCACATGCACTCTGTTATACATAGAGAGCATATTTGAAACATAATGCACTGAGACAGTGTGTTAACAACTTATGTTGTCTCATTTACACATTTGTGCATCTGTAGTACAGTTACACATTGTCAGAGCACCTGTTGATTTAGTGGTTTGAGTGAATGATTGTGTATCACTTGGTGTTTTAGTTACACTCTGCAATTAGGTTTACAGTGAGGTAGTATATACAGCCTGCCATTCAAAGTTTTGTGGTCATTAAGATATTTTTTACCTATTTTTTATTTTTTATTTTTTTAAGAAATTAATACCTTTGCCTTACGTCACTGTTACATTCCACAGCAGACTGCTCATCTGTACATCTTCAGCGTGTTAAATAAAATTAAACAAAACTCACCACCACAGGTAGTCAGCTGAACTATACCTTCATAGCTGAGTCTTTGTTGCATCAGAGTGGTTTCTAATTGTAACACATATATTTTGTATCAATTGTTGCTTTTACAAGCTTTTGCAGTTGCCTCTGAGCCTTTTTGTTCCTGCTAACTGTTAACGCTATTGAAGACGGGAGATTAATAATAGCCTGTGCATTTCCTATTTGAGTTGATGTCAACAAGTGCTTTTATTCCAGTGAGTGAGCCGCCACTGAAGCTTTTAGCAATCAGTATTTGTTTGTGCACAAAGCAAAAAGCCTTGGATGAAAAAAAAAAAGTTGACCAACTGATGGCCCAGTACGTCTTGAAAAACCAACAGAAGCTGTCTGCTTTACGCAAACACACAACTCGCACGTGTAGGCTGTGCATGAACAGTAATAGCTCTGAGCTCTATGCTTTTCCCTTGTTCAAAGACATGCCTTGTATAATTTTTGGAAAAGCTCCTTCCTTTCATTAGATTGGAGGGATGACAATAACACATGCAGTGTGCTGGGACTTCAGCGGAGCCTTGAGCAAAGAGCTTTAACTCATCTGATTTCTGTGGAGAGAAACGACAAGCAGCAGGGAGAGAGAGGACGAGACAAAGCCACTGAGATGGACTGAGTCTGACAGGAAGCCTTTGGAGGGGCCTTGTGTTCTGTGAAGTAGATTTTTGTGTCTGTGCTACTTGGAAAAGGCGCATCACTTCTTTTGAAGCAGGTGAGAGTTCCTGGAAAGCAAGAAGAGAAACATCAAATGGCAAGAAGCACTTTGATGCAAAGTTCAGGAGATTCACTATCAACACAAGATAAAGAAGTTGACAGCTGTCAAGTTTAGATTCAAACGAATGCTTGAAATGCTTAGACCACATGTTCTTTTTTTGAACATGTACTATATGGTAACACCATTGCATTCCAGTCTCTTGGATTGCCCACGGTAATGAATTATTACAATATTCAAGCCCCATGGTATTACCATCTGATACGTTCAATGTGCTGCATTCATAACTTGTTTATAAAGTGGTATAAAAGCATATTTAGACACACACAAAAACGAGTCTGTTATTTTGAAATTTGATTGATGCGTTTTACAAAGCCACTTACAATTGCTGGCAATTCTGTCACTGAATCTCTATTCCAAAAAATAACATTTTTAAACCTCATAGCCACATTTCCAACTTGCAGGCTGTTCCAAAACTCTTAAGATAAGACTGTATTGCATTTATAAATTCAGTAAAGACAAGAATGCCTTGTAACAAACACAGTAAAAAAATATATTTATGCTTCTTAGAGCATTTGGTGAAACACTTTTTACTATAATATGATTAGTAGCACCTTTAAAAAGAGGAAAAAAAAACATCTTGAGAGCATGTTACTGTCAAGTTTATTGCTCTTTACCCGAGGTGGCAGATAAAATTATTAGAGCATAGCGGGATGGGTTTTACAATGTGGGTTTCATATAGGCTGGAATGACCTACTGGCCTACTGGGAGCCCAAAACCAGGAATCCTTAAGCAGCGTGAACAGACTGTGATCTGCTTTCTCTGAGCCAGAATAAGAAGGAAGAGAGAGAAAGAAATTATGCCGCTCCTTGACACAGACATTTGGAAGGAGATGTGAATAGTTGGATTTTCTGGACTCTGGTGTAGAGATGAGGTTGTAGACAGGGTGTAGGGTGCAGCATAAAGAGAATACCTGATTTTATCAAGTGATTGGAGCTGTCTGCAGCTGTACTTTAATGACCCGACCTGGGGATACAGAGTGTGCACCTCGTGCTCTGTGTCTGACACTCATGAAAACAGCTTGACTGGAGGGCTTAAGTCCTCAAAAACCTATAGTGGGTTTTTTGACAGCTGCTTCAGTGTGCGTGTGTGTGTATACAAGTGTATGTGTGTCTAATGTCTGTGTTTGTGCATCCCAAATCAAGTCTTTTTTTGACTGCGTAGCCCCTTTAAACATCCTGTCAATGTGAAATGTGACACCCGTTCCTTCTTTATCTGTATGTGGGGATTACCGTTCTGTCCAGATAGACACCATTTGCTGTCAGTGTGACGCTGTTTTGATTTATCACGGCTCATTTGAAACCGGAATGCCATATGATGCGATATGACTGTCATGTCACGGGTCCAGCATGGCGTTTTTTGGTGTTGATGGATGCATGAGTGCTAAGTTCATCCGAGCCCTTTCTGACTTCACATGGGCTTAAAAACCTGGACTCCGGAATGTTTTTATTTATTTATTTATTTTTAGCTCATCTAAGCTGTAAAAAAAAGCTCACATAAAAAGTGGCAGGAACATCTATTGTGTATGTATAGTCATTCCCCCAAAATACAAATTGAAGTTTAAGTCATGTCCGCATGCATACTTTGTAATTTCGAACAATGAAATAGCCATTTCTGCAACAGAACGGACATACATAACAATTATTGATTTCAACCATACAAAGAAAGCAATTATAGACATAAACAGAATCCTGGAGCATCTGAATAAACAGAATAGACATAAACAACTCAAACTTTTGCTTTGTTCAGAATCCTCCAACCCTCAGATCAGTTGAAGCTTATGTAATAGTAACTATTCAACCAAGTGTCACAGTTCAACAAAGTGCAGACTTGAAACAGAATGGATGCCACATGTCGTACGCTGTCTCATATGAGTAATCCTTGTGTTTGTGATATATGGAGCTCATATGTCATCCAAGGTATATAAATAGTTCTCCTGTCAGAGTTCTGTTGACACATCATGCACTGGATGGCCTATGCTTCATGAAAAGATTGTTAATGATGTTATTTTAGTTGCCAGACATGAATCCAGAGCAAACACGAATCCAGCCATTATGCACAACCACCGCAACACAAATGACATGCCACACTAAAGCCGTGGTTGTCTATTGCTCAATGTGTTGTCAGTGACTAACTCACGATATTCTCTGGGAAATTGCCCAACCTTACCTGAAGCTTTTTAGCGCACTGCCTTCATTCAAAACAAGCACTTGACAGATAATATTGATTAAGGGTTTAAGCTACTTAGTTACTCACAGGCCTCGGAGACAAAGAGCGACTCTGGTGAAATAATGAAAACGTCTGTGAATGAATGGGCTCCAGTGCAAGAATATTTAACAACGACAAACCAATATGTCCCAAATGTTTTATTTGATTAAAAACTCTGATCCTTATCAGCGAAAAAGCAATTCCTCACAGACTTCATTCAAGGATTGTGTGATGATAGCATTTCAAATATCACAATGTAGAGTCAATACATAGAATCATGCACTGTTCATCTTGAGCACCCGCTTGCTATTCCTTCACTGAGCTTTTGTGTGAACACCACTGGAGACACCGACAGAAGACTAGTTACTTGATCTATCTACTTTCTCGAGAGCAAAGTAAGACTGGCTTGTACTGCCTCAAGTCATGGTGGACCCATGTCTGGATTGACAACCTCTGCATCCTGCTATGGTTCTGGATAAGGAATTCACATTTCTTGTTAATCAGTTTAATCTCTATGCATTGAAATCCTATTTGTACCTATTCATATCCATGAATGCATGTTCCTCCGTGATGGCTAATTATGTACTTTATGATAAATGCATGAGAGTAATTGTTACCTCCTCCTTTTTATATGCGACCTTTGAAACATCATTTGTAATGGAGCTGCCTCTTGCTTGCTCTTTTTGTTTTTTCAAGAAGATGTGATTCTCTGTGACCTAGGCATATGATTCATGGAACTATGTAAGTATGGATTACCTGTCCTGCTTCTTCCCACCACAGACACAAGGCCTCGTAGGTCAAGCAGAGCAGAGTGAATGGCATTCAGACACCCCCGTCTCCAGAGTGTCCCTGACTCCCTCCAGACAGAGAAGTCCGGTTCAGTTTGGCCAGGCTGTGCCTCCTTCCTCTGACCACCCCACTTCAGCTACAGCATCCTTTTTCATTAGGTAAGAAAACACGTTTAACATAGATCACTTAATAGACTCTAAAAAATCATTATGCAGCAAAGCATGGTTACTATCTAGATACCTCTAGGTCTTTACCTTGAGAACTGAATGTCAAGGTTACAGATTTTGGAATTGGTGTAATGTGGTATATTAATATAGGATGGCATGGCAGAGTAGCTAGAGACTGACAACCAGAAGGGTTGTTTTCTTGAGCAAGGCACCTAACCCTGTGTTGCTACAAGTTGTCCCTTGTAGTAAGTGTACTTAGAGTTGCATCTCTACTAGATCACTGCTTCAATTAAATGATGGCATGATTTTATGAACATAGATGCTTGTGTTTTATCAGTCGATGTATTAGTTTCTAATTTCCACTGGTATGTGGAAAAGGGTGGTGACAGGAATGTTTTTGGAATGGTCCTGGAAAACACATTTGACAAATTTCTCAAGCCAATTGACAACATGAGACATTAAAGAGTGATCAGGGGCCTCTCCCTTTGTGGAGAATGACGGCAGCTAAGTTTTAGATCCGCTTGGGGTGTTGCCACCTGCCCAAGCACTTCCGGGTCATTCTGAGACAACAGACAGAAGTGACCCCATGTAGGACAAGGTTAATTTTTGTGGTCTGATTTATAATTGCGCGTCTGTTTTCTTTGGAGGCGATCTCAGAAAAAGCGGATAAGCAGGGAGGCTGCTATGTCATAGAAAGAGGATGACGAGGAAGAAAGAGAGAAAATAGATTTGTTTTCGTCTCTAAATTTAAACTTCTGGGTGGATAAACAGAAGAAGTAGGAAGCTATGCCTGGTGCCACCTCTTGTTTCATCCCAAATACTAGTGCCTGCCAGGATTTTTTTTATTATTATTTGAAATGAGATCTGTTATGATTCTGGACACCCTAGCATTCTTGGAATACTGGTTTAAAGTCTAGGACATGTGTGACTGTTTGTTACTAACAGCCACTAATTTGTGTAGCCGACATTAAATTAGCAACCAAATGCTGAGAAACTTCATGTTTAAGCTGTGAAACAGGTATAAAATATACATTGCTGTTTAATTAAAATCAAGGCCATAAAACTCATCTGATCAGAGTGTGCAGAATAAGAAATGCCAGTGCAACACCTTGCTTTCAGGCATGCCAAAAAATGAATGAAGGGCATCCTCTAAAGGAGTCATTATCAAACTTATACATTTAAATCAAGAGCTGGTAGTGAACATCCAGACCTGCAATTATTCCGCTAGTGTGCATTGGGCTTTTAACCAGGTTGTAGAACAAGCAGGAGGCTGGATCCTCTCTTGTAAGTGAAATGTTAATTAGATTGCAATTAGAGTTTAAACATCGGAGGGGAGAATGACGAGGGACATGGTCAATCTGTTTCCAGTCATCCCTTTAGTGTTTTTAAAATCTTTGATTTCAAATAGCATTTTTCAGAACAGCACTGGTTAGAATCTATCCCTGACTATCTCTGATTGTGCTTCAGCAAGGTGTCTTGGGTGCAATTTTTGTAAACCTGGCTTTTATTATTTCTCTTAGGTGTTACATTATTATTATTTGGTTAATGCAAAATGTTACCTTGCATTTGCTTACAGTATCAGCATCTCACCTTTCATCCCTCAAATATGCATTATGGAATTACCTTATAATGGACACTACCATAATGGTACCATAGTACTTTTGAAGTCCGGTTTAAGTACCTTGATCTATGAATAAGTGTTACCATTGTCCTTTTGTAACGCATCTTTGGCTCCCATAAGGTGATTTAACTTTCTTTTATTCAGCTTGTACTGTATAAATATTAGTGGCCATCTAGTGAGAAAATAGAGTAGTGGATGATGAATAGATTCATGGCTGAGAAGGTTGACTTTTCCCTAACCCCCATTCTCGGCATATGCTCCAGAGTGACGGAGCATATGATTAGTGTATTGACATTCTAGCTGGCTCCTGTAATGAATACAGACACAGGGCCCAAAAAAGCTTCCCAGAGGCTGTAGGATGCGCTGTCACACTCAACAGCCTGGTGTGCTTTGCTATTCCACCTCGGTGCTCCGAGAGATGAAATGGTTCAAAACAACCCTGAACTAAGCATTGTGTACAGGGTCATGTGAGTGAATCATCTGGGCCTTTGCTAGGTGGGAGTCGGGGTAGAACTGATTAAAAGGATATGACTGTTTTAGACAGCCACGTGCTCTACTGACTCTGAAGGCATGAGAGGAAGAGAAAGAAAATGAGGTTGAGAGATTTGTTTGTCTAGAGATCAGAGTGACTGTCCATGTGTGTAAAAAAAATGAATGTGCAATGAATGGTAAAAGATTTGGTGTGGGTTTGGGTGTCAAAAGTTTGGGAAAGTGCCAAATAAAAGCCTTTGACAGGAGGTTTGGGCCAGTGGACTAATTTGCGGGCTCTTTGAACACCCAGTTAGGTGGGGAATGTATCCTATCACTTACTTATTCACACTTAGTGAGTGGTGCGTTGTGACATGACAAGGCTTTTCCTATTGTTAAAAGTGATGCTGTCTACATGTCATGCTTGTCCACATATGGTGTAGACATTGTGTGAAGTCTAAAGTTGCATTAAAATTCAATTATTTTAGCTGCCACAATTCATTAGCTGACTGCCCATTTCAAGATTTCAAGGTGTGTAAATGGAGGATGTATGCTTGTATGCACATGCATGCAGGTCAGCATTGAGAAGCACAGCTGTTTGGCGGTATGCGGACTTGTAGTGGCATAGAGCACAACACATGAAATGTTATTTTATGGCCTAGAACTCATTTTCAGTTGCCTGTCCAGGTGAGCTTGAACATTAATGACTATGATTGGAGTAAACATTCCACCGTAATTACATGTACAACAATCCAGACTGTCACCAGACGAGTTGAGCAGCCAAAGTGCTTTGTTGCATTGGTCTTAGGGAGTAACCATAGAAACAAAGGGAAGTTAATTCATGCCATGTAAATGCTGTGCCTTGAATAAATGTAATTGCCAACTGAAGGTAAAAGTGGGAAAGGGAGGCGTTAGTTCACATGAACTGCGACGAATACATTCATTCTTGTGGCACGTCTGAACTGCTTTCCTCAGCGCTAATTCACATTGAGTGCAATTATTTCAACTAGAATAGATTGTATGTTTTAACATTTCAAAAGTATTTATCATTTATTCAAAGGATTCTTGAAGTATAACATAATATTCTTTACATTTTGTTACCAAATTGTTTACGAACAGAGTACAAAATTGTTTAATGTTAAATGATTATAATCTATCAATAACTACTGTTAAAGGGCATTATTTAGCTGGCATTAGCATTAACATTAACATTACTGTTCTTCCTGTACTTTAAAGGGATCGGTCACCCAAAAATGAAAATTTGCAGTTAATTTACTCATCCTCAGGCTATTCGAGATGTAGGTGACTTTTTTTTTCAGAAGAACAGTAATAATTTTTAGTCTTTGTGATTTATAAAATGCAAGTCCATGGCTACCGTCACTTTGAAAGTCAAAAAAATTATATATAGGCACCACAAAATTAATACTGATAGCTCTTGACAATATATTGAGGTCTTGTGAAGTGAAACTATCAGTCTGTGCAAGAAACTGAACATGCAATTTATTACCTGTAATCTATAGCCACAGGCAAAAAGCCCTAAGCATGTTCATGGGAGTCTTGAGTGCAAGCTTCCTGTCTCATAATGACATATGCATGGGAGCAAACACTCACATGAGCTGACACTATGTTTGTTTACAACAGAGAGCATACCTGTGTTGTATTGTACATCAAAAAAAATAATAAAAATAAAAAAATATATATATATATATATATACACCAGATGTACACCATTCATATAACACTTCACAAAAATACAGTTTATTTGTACATTTGTAAAACGTTATTAATTGGCATAAAACTACTGAATGCCTCCCATTTAATCTGTATTTTGATATGTTTTGCATGTGTATACTTAACAAAGACTACAAAGCTTTCAGGTAACCTTTCCTAAATGGCTAATGGCACATAAGTTAGTAGATATTTAACAATTCTTCCTCTTGTAATGGAAGGTCAATTGATGCATTTGGGTGCTTACCCCTTTATGACTAGCATTGCGCCTAATTCTTGAGTTCTCACAGTGTGCTCCAATTTAAAGTCAATTAGGTACATACATGCATCAGTTTCATCTCATTGTTTGGAAGATTTGCTTCCTTCTACTGCTGTAGTCGGCCAATAATGATAAAGCATTCCAAGAGTTGTAAACAGGGGGATGCCATTCACCTTTCCACCCACATGCTGTGTCAATGCTAATGTGGACAGTGGTCTTCTGATGGGTGGGATAAGGGGGTGGGGCTCTAATGGAGGCGATGGGATGGTGACATGGGGGATGGTTGACTGAGGAGTGGAGAGGTGAGCAAATGAGAAGAGAGGGGTTGTTGAGAGTTCTTGCACACAGTCACAACAGCACTCAGCTAAGCTGATAACGTCGGCTCCGTAGGCCACCCATCACTGCGAGGATTACAGCGAGAAAGATATCCCGAAACACTGAGCAGTGGCAGAGAGATGGAGAGATAAAGTACACAGAGGAAAAGAGCAGAGGAGAAAGAAACAGGCAAATGATCCATGTGGATAGCTGCTTTTTGAGTGACAGCACTAATCCCTGACAGGGACAAATTGGGAAAACAGATTAATGCTGAGTGGCCGGGGCCCTGGAGCGGAGCCGGGACCTGCTGCGCAGCTGTGTGACGGGAGCCGGGACACGGGAGCGCTTCAGTCAAGGCTGATAGTGGTGAACACACCAATGTCCAGTTACTTTGAAGACACTGATGCAGTGAGCTGGTAGACAGTGAGGTGAATCCACACACATGGTGGGCAGACTCGGACCAATGCCCCACACCGACACTCGCAGCTGGAGGGAGAGAAAATTATGGAATGTGGAGGAAAATAAGTGGAGCGGCACAATGCAACTGAAGTAAGTCACCATGTTAGAGAAACTTGCGTTTTGAGATTAAAAGTTTGGATTTCAGATTATTTACTGACTTCAGTCGAAACTGCTGTCTTAAATTAAGAATTGATGGTTCTTTAGCACCTTGCAGGACATTTGATTGTATGTTTGTTTTTTTTTTTTTTAATTATTGAGTTGGACCAATTTGCAAAGCATGATTTAGGCATATGGTAGATTTTTTTTTATTTATTTATTTTTTTTAACGATCTGTTTAATTTATTTGAAAAGTGTTAAAAATCTTTTTTTTTAAAAAGTGTTTCACTACAAAATATGTCAACACCTTTGAGTAATGAATCAATGAACCAATTAATAGTTTTTAAAAAGGTTTATTGAAACCATCTGAAGGAATCAATAAATTCACAGTTTCTCAAATAAATCAGGCTTTCCAAACAAAGCTTTTTTTTTAGAGTTTTTTTTTCTTTCTTTCTAGAGATTACTCAGGTGAATCAATGAATAGTTTTTAAACTGTTTCATTGAAACAATCTGAAAGTTTCTCAAATTAATTTGACTTTGCGGATGCTTCTCTGTGTGTAGTGTAGTCTATGTATTTTGACAACATTTAAAGTTTCATTCTCAATCATTTGGTCCTAATTGATCTCATTGATTGTTGACTTTAGCTGTAGTAGGATCTATTTTGTTGACAGTGCTGTGTTGAGATGTGCCTTGTTGTTTTACTGTGTATTTACTCTGGCTGAACCCCCAGCTGGTGGTCCCCAGTCCTAATCATGTGGTCAAGCTTGAGTTTGCCTGTAAGTGTGTGTGTGTAATGGTCATGGAGCAGCTGAAGCTGGTACTCGAGAAGTGGAGGCTGGGAAGGAGGGGGCCACTCAGGGCAGAATGTCCACGGTGGGGCGTGATGTTCTGCTGTGTGATTTTGGGTGGTGAGGGTGGATGATGGAGGTGTTGATAGATCTATCACTTTAGGCCAGTGGCCCCAGGGATCTGCTCAAGCTAAGCCCACTTCCTGTCCTCAGGGGGTTTGGACTGAAGTATTGATGTGTCCAAATGGACTGATCCAGGAACACTCTCAGGTTTTTTGTATACAGCTCCTTTATACCATTTTATAATTAACATTTTCCCTTCTTAATCTATTGTATTTAGTGTTCTGTTAAGTGAATATCACAAGAGTATTTCACCCCAAAATCAAAGGAGAAAAAAAGAAAAGAAAATATATTTAAAAGCATTAATAATATAAATTAATAAATCAGCCTAATACTGTAGAAGGATTTCTGAAGGATCATGTGACACAGAAGACCGGAGTAATGATGCTGAAAATTCATCTTTGCATCACAGGAATAAACTATATTTTAAAAGAAAATAGTTATTTCAAATTATAATAATATTTTACAATATTACTGTTTTTACTGTAATTTTGATCAAATGAATGCAGCATTGGTGAGCATAAGAGACTTATTTAAAAATTCACATTAAAAATCTGGAACAAAATATAATTGAAATATGATATTACAAAAAAATTAAATAATTGTGGTTGTTTGTTACACTGTACACACAGTGTTGACGTCAAGCTGGTGGTCCTGTTTCTTCTGTCTTGTCTTCACACAACTGAGTAACGCAACTTCAGTTCTCTGTATGTATGTACTGTACATGTGGAAGAATTGACAATAAAGCAGACTTGACTTGACTTCACCCCCACACCTTTACAGTATGCCACCACTAAAAATCACTTCTCTGTGCAATGTCTCCCACTCACTCTCCATTATTCCCCGCATCTTCCTGCTTTTTACACCCCACCTAAGTTGTATGAATAACCCCGATTTTGTGAGTCTCTCAGCACAAACAGTTCTCACTGGGGTGATTACCACCTTCGAGAAAACACAAAGAACACTAAAGCATCTTTGTTTTGTCTAAAAGGAGGCAGACTCACCTTTGAAGCACTTGTGAAACAAATGTACTGTCAGCGTTTTAGCATCACAATGGGTTCTCTCTTATCTGTCACAACCTTGAAGCTTTCTGCATTTGTTCTGTACAAACAGTGATTCATTTACAGAATATAGACTACCAACCGAACCTGTGAAGAGTGTTTCGTCATCAAAACTTCACCAGCTTCTTGAACAAGTTTTTGCACTTCTGTGTTTCTTATAGTGAAATGTTCTGACATGATACAACAGAAACAAAACGTCAGTTGACTGGCTAATGGCAAGACATCTGGAGCCCATTTACACCTGGTATGGACATCTGTCTCAGAAGATCAGATCACAAGTGGTCAGCCAAGAAAGAGATGTACATTATGGTAAAAAAAGATTGGGGTCTATATGACTCTAGAGATAAATAAATAAAAAAGAGATAAATCCTTAGATAAATAAATAAAAAAGGGATAAATACTTCTATTAAGAAAGGATGCATAAAGTTGATCGAAAATGACAATAAATACATTTATAAAGTTATAGATATCAAATTGCTGTTTAAATGCTTTTCTTCAAATTTTGTCCATCAAAGAAACCTGAAAAATATTTAAAATGGTTTATTAAGCAGAACAAAATTGATTTTAGACATTAATAATAATAAGAAATGTTACTTGCTCACCAAAATCAGCAGAATGATTTCTGAAGGATCACGTGGCACTGAAAACTGGAGTAATGACTGCCAGGAATTCACCCTAATAAATTACACTTTCAAACAGTAAACAGTTATTTTAAATTATAAATATATTTTACAATATTTTACTGTATTTTGGTCAAATAAATGCAGCCTCGGTAAGCATAAAAGACAGATTTTTTTTTTCAAACTTTTGATAAATAGTGTTCATCACTTCATATGTCTATATAAATGCACCAATCATTCATTTTTTTTGTTTTGTTTTTGTTTTTTGGGACACAGCCATGCAAATTTAGCATTTGTTCTGCAGTTGTGACATGCAGTACTTTAATGTTTCGCACTGCGGTCTGCATCCTTGGACAGATTAAAAAGTAGGGCTGCACAATTAAACAAAATTAAATTGCAAAGGCAATGAATCATGATTAGGCAGAAGCTGCGATTGTCATGCGTATCTTTCAGTGAAGCACGGTTCTGTGATCAGCAGTAAATTTCCATCCAAAGGCCAGAGGGCGATCTCACGCTGAAAATCCAAATATGCCCCAAAGAATAAATCCAGGAAATGCTGCAGCTGAATAAACAGAAGATTTAACTACTTTCATTGATTCAACGTGACCACTACACACACGACTACCACAATATACGGTTTATCTTAGTTCTTATTATAATTTTCATCATAATAAAGTATATATATAATGAAATGCTAATCGACATAGCCTTTATCATTGCTTAGAATACAATGAAATATCGTGTGCCTTAATTATTCTGTTTAAGAAGCCAAATTATCTCACAGAAGGATTTATTTTAAACACTCGACTGATGTTATGAAGTGAATTTGGAGTTAAAACGTTATTAAATGTGGTATTTTCACAAGCTCTCAGATAGAGCAGCATTTACTACACAGAGCCGTAGTTCACTGGGAAGATACGCAAACAGCTGTCATAATCTAGAATGATTTTGTCGATTTCATTATCCTACAATTATATTGTTTGTGATTATGAACACGATTTTGCATACCTTGTCAGAGAACTATGGCTCTGCGTAGTAAATGCTGCTCCACCTGAAAGCAAGTGATGGAGATTTACTGCTAATCACAGAACCGGCTTTACTGACTAAATGCGCATGACAATCGCGATTAATCACGTGCGATTAATCGTGCAGCCCTATTAAAAAGTACTTCGATACACTTCATTTCACTTTATTGAAACACCCAGGATAAATTAATACCAAGTGTAAAAGGGCTCAAATTAAATTTGAAGTATGGAACAGGGTAGAACAGAAGATACAGAACAAACATGGCATTTTTAGGGCTTTTTTATAATTATACAAAGCAGGCATAGTATAGCACCCACCTAAACCTTTTTCCTGAATAAGCAAGAATATATACAGCAAACAGTTGATGTTTTTCATGCTTACAGTTGGGGGTCTGTGACAGCTCAGGGAAAAGCTTGAAAACGGCTGTGTCAGGAAGACTTGCCAGCCCACTTGCATACGGTCACCACAGGAAGAGCAGCGGGCATCAGTGAGTCCCCTAGACGGCAAGGATCTGCTGATTCATGTGTATGGACTCAATAGACATGGGGCTGTAGAAGAGCTGATGTTTGCTGCAACACTAAAGAGGAAATAAATGCTGTCAAATCAGTCAAATTCCATGTGCCGTATGGTCTAGGGGGTCTCTGTGTCAGTCAGGAAAAAGTGATGTTTGCAGGCCTTTGGGGGTTTTTTTTAAGTATTTTTTGAACTGAGATTTTAGTTAATCTCTTATATAGTGAGGGAAAATACATACTTGGTGGTTGGAAATGTATGCTCATAATAGAGGCTGTAGCTGCTCTCAGGCTTCCTTCGGTTTGGTAGCATAACAAGGATTGATTCTTAATTGCTTTAGTTCTGTACTTCACACAGTAAGCATGACAGGCAACCAACCGTCACCAGCTTTTTAGTTGCCTCAAAGCTTTAATTTCTCAAAAATGCTGATTAAAACAAACCCTAAATAACAATTGAAACCCATTTCACTAGGGAAAACAGTAAATAAGGAAGAAGAGGAAACCGACGGCTCTTCTAAAGAGGTCTCCGGTTTGCCTGGATTTGTGGAATACAGATCAGATCAACCAAGGTTATTAATTGTGTTACCAGACCGAGTGGAATATGCATTTATAGGTTTATTACCTATTGTCTTTTCAGACCGCAGATGTGGTTGAAGTTGAAAATTCCCATGAGGTCATCCAGCCCGAATATCCTCTGTTGTGGCTGGAGAGAACAAAAGCAGCGGCTCACAATCCCATCACGATCCACCCGGTTAAGCTTTAAGCCTGAGCAGAAAAAAACCCCCACTGAAACCAGCGTTGTGTCTAATTAGTGTTCAACCTTCCCCTGATTTCCCAGCCCAAAACCACCCAAGTGTACAGTTCATACTTATTCATGTAGCATGTTTTACCGCAACTCAAGCAAAATTCTAGACTACTTAATGAGATCCCTGTTGCTTGTCATTATCAACACACTCTACTGATTAAATTAAAAAGTTTTATTGTCAAAGGAGGAGTTTCTGTAGCCTTAATCTCTCTACCGTCGCTTAAGGATATCTATAATACTTGCAGAATATGTTAGCATTCATATGATATGAATCACTTTAGTAGTTGCCCAGGTGGTGAAGGAAATTGAAATATGCCATCTCTACTCATGGTTGCTTAGTTTTGCTTCCAGGTTGTTTGCTTATGCTTTTTGCTGCCCCATAATAGTACTTTAGGAACAACTTGGTCCACCTGTGGAATCGAGTTGAATCTTGGTTTTTAATCAAACAGTTCAGTGTTAGCTCATTCTAGCTACTTGATTCAACGGACAGACTAAATGTTCAGAAAGCTGGTCTCTAAAAGTCTCAGTGGGTTCATTTTTTTCCATTTTGCTTCATTGAATATTAATGTTTATTTTAAATTATGTAAAATTGTTTTCATGGCACATTAAGGCAGTTTTGCTGCCAGACTGTCTGCTAATGCTTTTTGCTGCCCATGATAGTGCTTCAGGGAAAATTCAGTACACCTGTTGAATAGAGTTGAATCTTATGTTTTATAAGCTAACTATATATTGTTAGCTTATAGCATGGTAGCTTAGCCTAGACTTGATCCAACAGGTGGACCTAATTGTTTGTTACAATAGCAGCTGACAACTGGGGCTAACCATGCTAACTAGCCATACGTTGACTTCTTGATGTACGTATAGCTCATAAAATGTTCAGGTAAGTGGTCTGTAAAACTAATCTCAGTAGTTTGACATTTCTCAATTTTGGTGTTTATTTTATAGGATGTACAATTGATTTCATAGCACATTAAGGCAGTGAAGGTTTGTGGTAAAGTGGGGGGTGGGGTGGAAACGAGAGACACAGAGAGAGTTTTTATTTGTTGAAGATTACGAATTCTGAGTATGGGTCACCATACTTGGGTGTATGTCACACCATTTTTTTTTTTCACTTTTGAAAGCTACTCTGCATGCAGGTTGTCTGAAATGGAGTGGATTACAGCCTGTAATCAGTTCATGACCCAGCGTGTGAGAGAGCCTGTTGCAGAGAGCTGAGAATCTCATTAGTGCTATCTTACTCTCTCATTCTCTATTTCAGTATTAAGTTGCTATACCCAAACCCTGAATTCCTGCAGTAGCATCAGAGGGAGCTTGTAAAAGCTTATGCATAAGGATGTTATCAATGGACATACTTTGGGTTATTGCTATAACCTATGGGTTTCTTAATGGCACAATTCTTGGTATTTGTCCGTAGCAAAACTATATAAACTGTGAGAATGCATCACATCGTATGGATTGATAGCATTCCTGCCGTGTAAGAGCACATCTATGCACATTGCAGTGGTAATGATTATATTGCAGTGTTAAGGTCACCACTGAATGTAATAATATCCTCATTCACTGGTGGCTATATGAAGTCATTTGAATGATGTTATTAGTCTTATGAACCCAGTAACTGTAATCTGTCACATCCTGTATGGTTAGGGGAGCATCCATCTTTCTGTCTATGAAAATGTGATCATTAGTCAATAAAGACCATTGAGATATTTAATGCATTTTTTGAGTGTGAATTAAAATGGCATAGATGGATGTTTTCTTGATTTTGAATAGGGTTATCATTAACATAACATTATATATATATATTACAGTTAATGTGATTTTGAGTTTGACATTTATGACATTTATAACTGTTTCTTTCTTTTCTGTGTCATTTCTAAAAGTTGATTTGAGCTGCACTGCACACAGAAGTCCCATATAACAGACCCCAACTTATGGCTTAATTATTTATAAATCAAACCCAAATGGGACTTTTAACAACATTAAAATAATTTGTATTCTTTATATGGTGAAATTTAATTATCATCAAAGCACAACAAGTGAAATAAGCACACTGCAAAACACCATAATTCATAGAAATGTTAATGCAAACAGCAGTGGGAGACAGCGGCAAAAACATGTCCATAAAACAGAATTCTTTCCCCCTTAATTTTTCCGTTCAGTTATGTGTTTGCATTTCCAGTGTTTTCCAATGTTTATTTATTTATTTTAATATATTAGAATGGGCAATTTTATATATCAATATTTAATTTGACCGTCAACCCTAATTTCCTCTTGCTTCCATATTATCAAAATAAGCCCATGACAACCAAAAGGCAACCTTCATCCCCCAAACGCTCTTCCAGGCACATCTGTTTTTCCTCAGTCCTCCACCCTTTCCCTGGTTACTTTCTTTCTCTCCTTCCCCTCTTCATCTCCCACCCTGTTGTTCCGCCTCTGAATAATCATGCACAAATATTCCCAGCAGCCACTGGGGCTGTTTGTTGTGATAGCCTCCGAGTGAAAGAGTGCAAATATATAAGCGTTACGTGTCCTCCCTGCCAGACAGTGATTAATGAATGAGTGCTGTGGTGAGGTTGAGCAGTAGGATTCTCTTGTTGTCCCCTTTCCATATCTGCAGGGCTTGCCCCACCACGTTTCAAAGCTTCTGTTTGTATCTAGTGGGCAAAGTGAATGTAATTTGTAAAAGTCTGTTATATGCAATTAGTTTTAGGACTGAAAAGGCTGAAACTTCATAATCATGTAAGCATAGTTCAAGGTCCTGGTCAAGAGCGTGTCTGGCGTCTGATTGGACATTGTGGCATCAGCTAAATTAACCGACTCCTTCCTAACTTGGGTTGCACTTTTTGTAGCATGTGGAGACAGAATTATCCTGTTCCACGCACTTGTCTTGTAATTTAATTCCTTTTCCTCAACACCCTTTTAGTGAAACCCGATGCTGTGGGTTGCCTACCTGTAGAACAAATCCCAGCGGTGGAGAGGGAAGAGATAGAGAGATGTATCACGGATGAGATGAAAGTAGATGGTAATCTTTGTAAACAGGGAGAGGGAGTGTGCAAGAGAGTTTTGGTTATCTGTCAGTTTTCTGCTAAATGGAATTGATCTTCCCTAAACGTTAGCTTGCTGTGCTTTTAAACAAACTGGGAGCCACTCTACACTTCACATGAATAAAAGGTGAACATCTTAAAAAAAAAGATGACAACCCCATTGCTATCTTCATTTTGTGGCTTTCCAGAGCTTTACCCCAGGGGCTCGGGTTTGAACGCTGCAACTCATTAAATAACAAAAAACCCTGGCCATGTTTATGGCTTCTGTTCTGCCTCCCCACCGAGGCTAAGCCACAACAAGCCAAACCTGGATTAGCTGCACATCCTGTCTCTTCATAGATGCTTTTGAGGGGTAATTTAGGAACAGCAAAAAAGACAACAATGCTTCTCTCGTTTCCCCGCTTGCCCCCTCTTGAAAATGCTTTAGCGGCCTTTTTTCATGCACTGTAAACAGAATCATTTCTTTGCTGTTGGTATTATTGGAGGTGGTAGGCTTAACATTGTGGACATGTTTGGTGGTACTTTGATTTTTATTTTACTGTTTTATGAGCCGCAAAACTAGCACAGGAAGCAGGAACCAAAGTGTACATAGCACATAGCTGCTAGCCAAGCTCAATGCACAATAGGCCGCAAACCCACAACAAACACTTAATAAACAGAGAATGTTTGCTAAAAAGACATACTAGTCTTGTAGAGTACAAGTAAAAAATGTGGACACAGTTGACTGACTTTCTCACGATTGTAGAAACCTTTTGACCAAAAGGCTAATGCTTAAATCAAGGCTCTTAAACTCTAGACCTGGAGGGCCAGTGTCCTGCTTAATTCAACTGTAAAGCCGGGGTGACAAATCTTGGTTGTTGAGAGCCCATGTCCTGCAGAGTGTAGTTCCAACCAGTTCCAGTACGCTTTCCTGGAAGTTTCTAGAAAGTCTGAAGACCTTGAATTATTTGCTTAAGATGTTGGAGCTAAACTCTGCAGGACAGGTCTCAAGGAACAGATTTGGACACCCCTGCTCTAAAGGCTCAGGTTGTACTTAATTCTCATGCACAGTTAAATCCACAATCCTTTAAAAGTAGTCTCTTTTGGCTGTGAGTATAGAAGGAAACATTTTGAACTAGTGGATCTGGTGGATTTTTGTTGCTTAGATCACTCACACATGCACTGCATCTGCAAACATCGGCAGACTGTACTACTATGAAAATTACGCTATGTCCTGCAGATTTTAGGTCCAATCCTAATTAAACACACCTGAACCGGTTCATTAGGGTCTTCAAGATCACTTAGGCAGGTGTGTTGGAGCAAAATTCTGCTGAAAAAGTGGCCCTTTAGGAGCAGGATTGGACTCCTCTGCCCTAATCAAACACACTGAACAAGCAAATTAGACTTGCAAATTAGAGACAGTTGTGTTAAATTGGGACTGGTACTAAAGTCTGTAGAACACTGGTCATCCAGGACTGGAGTTGAAGAGCCCTGGCTTAAATGCTTGAATTTAGTTTTGTAGATGTTAGTTTTGTATCATATGTATGAACTTCTTGGAAAAAAGTTGGGCTGGATAACACTGCTAAAAAAATCCCTCACTTAATCCAGCCTATGTTAGGTAAGCTGGTCATACTTGGTCTCCCATCTTGGCCAAGCTGATGCTTAAGGCTGATTTATACTTCTGCGTAGCCTCTACGCCGTAGGATGTGCATCAGTTTCATTTATACTTCTGCGTCATTGTCCACGTCGAATGCAGTGCACATGCAAACCGCTAGTCTGCAGTGTCCACGGGCATGTTGCTTGTGTAACCCGCAGACCACGGCAAAAGCTGAAGAAGAAGCAGCTTGTCGGAGAAGCATCAGCGTAGATTTGACACGTTGTGACATTTTTGGATGGTGCACGTCAGGCTACGCCGCAGCCTGCACATACTACGCACAACCCACAGTGTAGCTACGGCATAGTTTTGACGCAGAAGTATAAATCAGCCTTTAGTTGTGTGACCAGCTGGTCTCAAAGCCTGACCAGCTTAAATGTGTCCAAAACTCATCTAAAACCAGTCAACAGTGCAGCATGACCAGGCTGGGAGACCAAAGAAAAAGAACAGACCAGCTTAGGTTTGTTTAGGAAAAGCGTTTTGCAGCTGCCAGCATGTATGGGAAATGTTCTGGCACTTTTCCACTGCATTTTATGTGGGTGTAGTGTTGGCTTTTGGGGGGTTTTCCACTGGGTACAGTACCTGGTACCTGGTACTTTTTTTAGTACCACTTCGATTGAGGTTCCAAGTGAACCTTACTGTTACCAAAACATGACATGTAAATTCTGCTGATCACATCACCAAACTTGCAACACAAACACAAAAGAAACCCCTATATTTAAATCAGCACAGCCAGCTAGTTGGTGTAGAAATTTGCTTGTGCAATTACTTTGCATTAAATAGATAAACAGAATAACATGCAAATATAAACATAGTCTAAAGAATCATAGCATTTCCCAGTGCAGTTGTTCTTGGGGATTTTCTTTGGTCTTTTTTCTTTTTAATTAGAACATTTTCCATTTAGAGTCAGACTGCTTAATTTATTTGGGTCTGGCTGGGGATTTCCACCCTGGGCTCGTCGAGGGAACAAGTAAATCCCTAGCTGAGCCCGGCCCGACTCGAGCGATCATTTTTCAACGTGCTACTCTCAGGCTCAAAATGATTTACCTCCATTCAGACAGCCGCGGACTGGGTCCCAGCCAAAATAAAAAAAGACCAGACTGATCACTCAAGCACTCTCGTTATCTACCTTTGAGACGACACACTGTCTCTCACTTTCTGGATGTGTTCTGTCTCTCTTCACTCTCGGGCGGTCCTCACCCTCTTTCTTTTTTAATTTCCATCTCATTTTCTTATTTTTGGCTCTCTGGTTTTTCACCTCTGTGTCTCATACTCAACCTCGCCCTCCCTTCCTCTCTCCTTCTGTCTCTCCATATATTTCCATCCCTCGCTCTCCACACATTTGATGCAATTTTATGCTTTTCATTCTCCTTCCACCATGTCCTTTGTCCCTATTTTTCTTGAATTTTCACACTCCGTGTTCTTTTTCATGCATCTTTGGATCTTTCATTGTTGAGTGGATTATTAGCATTATTATTTTTAATCTTCTTGGTACATGTGTTGGATATATTAGAAGCTGTTTTTTTATTTTTATATTTTTTATTACAAATCAGTATCTTTGGGTAACATTTTAGCATGCTGTCAGTTACCACAGATAATATTTTCTATATATTTTTTAGTTTTTAATACTAATTCTAAATATATTTAATAACTGTGACCAGGCCAGTTTTGATAGCATATATTAAGGAACTCTACAGCGCATCTGATCTCATTTACACAATTGTAATATGCAATATGCAGCAGCCCATCACTTTACACAGCTCAGTGACTTATGGTTATTATGAGTTATACTACATTATGATTAGGCTATATTTTTCAGTAGTAGCTCAATGAACAGCCAAAGCTGCCCTGTGGTGATTTCCGTATTGATATAATGCTCCAATTTTATAGATATCACACAGTGTGCTCTCATGTACACTCTGTTTTAATGAGGGATAATGTTACCGGGTGACTGACGCCTCAGGTCATAAGTGCTCGAAGGAAGTGTTTAGTAATGGAGGTTGAGAGCAGCCCACCTTTCCTGCTGCTTACCACAAAAGAATATCTGTACTGTCCATCTAATTATTCCAGTGAATAAGATTTACTTTATTTTTTTCTTACTTTTGTACTTAGTACCTCCTGTAGATTGAGATTTTTTGCTTTGCACTTTTGATCAAGCCCTCTTTACCACTAAAGTATATTGTGAGAAAGTGTGTTGCAGAAAATATAAAGAAGGATATTCAAGTGACTGATCATTTCAATCAAAGTGCAGCTGTGGACCAACATCACTTTTAAAACTTTCTCACATACTCTTTCTGGATTTTATTCTGTCACAACACTTCCGTGGGAAAGAAACTTAAGACTCCTGGTTACTGTACAGCCAACTCCATATGTCTTTGGTTATTTAAAGAAATCCTGTCTCACATGTCTTATGTTGCATCTGTGGTTCTTATTATGGCTATAGGAGAAATTTTCAAACAGAAGCCAAGTATTAGGTAAATGTTAAAGATACTATGAGAGGAATGTATATGTTGATGTAAGAAAGTAGGCTACTGTAGGCTACTTTTAACAGGACAGTACACCTAAAAACTTTAATTGTATGGAAAAGAGCAGCATGAACATTCCGCTAAACTGCCTTTTCTGCCTTATATATATAATTTTAGGAGTCTGACTACTTGAAATCTCAACATACACACAACATACATACAAAATCTCTTACTGTACTGCAACATGTTGCAATAGGATCTTGTTGGACACTAAAAGCGCTCTCTATGACACATGGGTTTCTACTCTCAGCCTTTTGACCTGACTACTAAATTTTGTTTCAGGCCATTGACTGTGGATAAAAGAGTATGACATCATCTTTAGATGTTATAATGCCTTAATCACAGGAAGAGATTAAACCTTGACTGGAACATTCATTACTTTAGTAAGTGACTAAGAATTAATGTACCTTCATTGGTATAAGAGACTGACTATGACCCCGTTCTACTGGATATTGTTTTTGTTTCCCCAATACTTATCAATGTCCTGGATGTGCTTTGGCACTGATTTCAGAATGTAGATAATCTAAAAGCTGGCAAATTGAAGTAGCTGAGGTTGTTTCTCATTGAATGTTCTGATTATTGGGGTTCATGGCAAACCATAAACATACTATTTGATTATTTTTTTTCACATTGATAGTTATTAAAAACATAATCTACATTGATCCCAGAGCATTTTATGCCATATTTTTAGATTTGTTTGTAGTTTGACAACTCATAGCATCCATAAAAGGATACATAATAATAATAATAATAATAATAATAATAATAATAATAATAATAATAATAATAATAATAATAATAATAAACACATTTGTTTGTTGTAAACAACCTGCTGATTTTGTGGTGATTGATAATAGTTGGAGATACAGGTATGGAAACGTTAGTAATGTAGTCTGATATCACTCACGGTGATCCATAGTGTCCGGAGCTTTGCTATCCTTTGTCAAGAGAAAGAAAAAACACCTTGTAATTATAAAAGAAATGTCAAGGATGGTAAATAGGTCCAAAATGGCAATTAGCTACAAATGCTATCTGGACGAAGAGAAAGAAATCCATAGAACAGGTTAATGACTCAGTCGGCTTGAGGAATTCCTCTTTCTAATTTGACAAAAGTTGAAAGGCAGAGAAAGCTGCCTGCAAAGATTATTGACAACAAGCCAAATGGTTTGGCTCTCAAAACAGTAGATAAGCAAGCCAGGCATAATATGTGCATTGGTTCACACATCCACACACTCTCAAAATCCCCTTCCTCAGCCCCCAACTCTATGCACACACACACACACACACACACACACACACACACACACACACACACACCAAAATCCATTCTGATTTCAACAAAAGTTCAGAGACAACCATGTGTGCCATTTATTTCAGCCATTTGTCCATGTTTTCCGTGCTATTTGTTGCGGAGGGCTGGAGAAACTGATTTTCCTTTTAAAGCATTATCAGAGTACATGATTTCAGCAATCTAGTCTGTGCACCTAGGGAGCTTTGATTGTGGTCATCTCTTGGCTAGCGGTGGGCGGCAGTGGGAGTCTGTGTTGATACGTAGGACAGTGTGTTAGGGGGCTGGTGGTGTGCGAGCTGTGCTGCAGACCAACGGAAACTGAGTCTTTCACAAACATTCTCACCCCTTTTCTCTCTTTCTCTGTCTCACTCCAGCTCCTCAGCTCAAATTATCAGTTTAGGGAATATATCTATCTCACATAAAGAGCTAAGAATTGTTCCAGCTGCTGCTTTTCCCCCATCTTGCCCTTACTCACAGGCCAAGGGCATCTCTAAGCACCACATGTGTCTGGAATATGATTTTAAAGTGGTGGTCACCCATAGATGTTTGTTTGTCTCTACACCTGAACAGACACTATGCTACGCCACACCTAGCATATGCTGTGTGCTTATTTCACATTCACAATAATTAATAGCTTTATCCCACCCATCAGAGCAATGATGTTTGTCACAATGCAAACACTTAATGAGATTTTCAGCACACATGGAGACACAGGTGCAGGATGTGAACAAACACATTTCCTTGCGCCCTGTATTTTTCTTTTGTTAGTGGTGCTCGCTAAGGCTAATTTGAACAAACCCCTAACGCTCAGTATTAACTTTCAGAGTATAGCTCCACCCATATTGTTTGTGGTACAGACTTGAATGGTACCTCAAATTGTGTGGCTTGTTGAAGAGAAGTGTGCTATTACTGTTCTAACTGATCAAACTTACAATTAGCTCCTAGCGGACAATAAAACGAGTGAAAAATCCATAAATTTACACTGAATGAGGAACTTGTGCAAATTTTGAGACCAGAATGTTGTAGAGACTTCAGCCAGTGCCCAGAACACCCTGGAAACCACATAACAATACCCTAACAACCTGACAGAACAACCTAGCAATCATAGCATTGCACTAAAAACCACTCAGAGCACCTTAGCATCTGCATAGAGTCACTAAAGTCACATAACTCACTTTTTTTTCTATATATTTTTCTATGATTTATTTTTTAAGCACATGCAAGCACATTATGCATCAACTAATGTATTTCTGATCAAAATATTGGAACATCCCTAAATCAGGGTATTTATTTATTTGAAAGATGTCCAAATTCATTTGAAGAAAAATAAAAATATATAAACATATGTATTTTTAAGTTTACCCATAGCAAAAACACACACACAAAACACCTAATGTAGATACAAATACATTATACTGTCATTTTTTTCCCTCCGATAAAAATATGGAAAACCATTAAATAGGTAAATCCTTCAACAGTTAAATAATACAAATTAATTTATTAATGTATTCATTCATTCTACATTACAAAACAATTAATGGAGAAGAAAAATTTATTTTATTTTTAAGCAAACATAAAACAAGACATGCTTCCCTCCACACTCATAATAAAAACACCTAAAGCAGACACACAAACGTGCATGCATTCACACATTATGCACTGGCAAAACAAACAAACAAACAAAAATATAATATCTGAATATCCCCAAAGCAAGGACTATTTATTTGTTTGTGTGTTTGTTTATCAGCACACTCTTCTCCACACACATATAAAGCACCTAAAGCACATACACACACACAGAGACAAACAGTCAGGCATGCAGTACATACTAAGTGAATCTGTTTGAAGTCTGGGGTAGAATAAAAAAGAGACCCTTCACACATGAAGAATTTATGGAGTAAGGGGCATGTGTGTGTGTGTGTGTGTGAGGGTGAGTGAGAAAGAGCGAGAGAGCAAGCGAGTGAGTGTTCACAAAGCTCTGATTCCTTTTCTGGCTGTGGGGAGTGAAAAGGGGCTGGACTGTGTAAAGAAAGAGAGAGGGAGGAATCGTGCGCATGTGTTTGAGTGCAGGGCAGCTGCCAGCACTCCTCCGGCAGCAAGAGGCGAATCCCGACTGCTGGATTCCAGCCCCTCTCCTCCACGGGAGGGATAAGAAGAGGGATAGATGACAAATAGGACCAGGATGCCTGACACAAGAAATGGACTAACTGACACTGTTCCAGGGAGAGAAAGCATTAAAGGCAGAGAGAAGTACTAGTGTGGTTTGGTGCTCGCTGGATGGTACAAAGGGGAATTAAAAGACATGAATGTGAAGAAGAAAAGTTCTGGAGATAATGTAATGACTTTAAACTTCCATCATCTGCAGATGTTCGTGCATTGAGAATGGGCAGTGAACACCAGAGAACCACTTGCAATGACTTTTTAACTAGTTTGTCTTTGAATCACTCTTTTTTAAAAGCAAAATGTGGGTATGGGGACACAGACAGTACCATTTTTTTGCATCCCGTCTGCATCGTCCTGGCTATGAGTTGTGAATACATTAGATGATGGATTGGAAAGAAGTGTGAGTACTTTTAAAGGTTTTTCTCTGTGTGTGTGTGTGTGTGTGTGTGCGCAGTGGGTTTTGACCCATAGACGTCAGTTGCAACACACCCGTCTTAACGCCAGGAATTCTCTCTCTGTCCTCTGAGCTCACCTGCTAAACTCTACAAAGGCTGCTGTCTGATTGTTTATACATACCTGGGATATGGATTGCTCCTTGACTGTGGAACATGTCAAAGCATGTTTGTTTAGAGTAGCGTGTGCCTGCTGCAGTGGGTTTGAGCAGGTGGACAAGTAAAAAGTGCAAGCACATGGACGTGTGCTTTATAGCTGCTCTCCATTCATGAACTAAGCTAGTTTATTTATTTATTTATTTATTTTTGAGGAGATGGAGAGAATGAAATCGAGAGGAAGAGAGAGAACATGTGTGCTTCAACAAGCAATTAATTTCAGCATTAGTGTATAAGTGTGCATGCTGAGAATGCTTGAGTTGTTGTTGTGGATTTATGAAGTGCTTTATTACTGACAATTTAATCTCAAATCTTCCCAACTTCTAAGTTGCATTTTGGGGGGGTTTCCCCAAGACTGAATATACAATAAACGAATATGCATTCTGTTCATTCACTACAAACAAATGTTTTTCAATGAAAGTATCTGAACATAGTATCATTCATTCATTCATTTATTCATTCATTTGTTCACTTGTTTGTTTGTGTTTATTTTATAGCAGATTACCAGATCAATTTAAAGAAAACAAAACAAAAAAAAATTATAAATGTTGAAGACTTGTAGTATTCAAAATTTTTAAACCTAAATAAATTAATTTTATTTTTAATTTATATTTTATTAGATTTTTTTTTTATTTTGTCATAAGAAATTAATTTTATATATCCCTTTATTTAATATATTTATACCATTTTTTTACATGACATTTACAATTTTACAAGATAAATATGTTACATCATCACACACAAAAAACAATTGTCTATTGAATTGTCTTTTGCTTTCTGTTTTTTCTCATTCATTTTTCTGTCTTTCACTCATAATGCTTTCTGAATGCAGTGCTCACACATTTCTTTAATCCTCTTCATCTGTTTGTACACATTGCACACGCATACACACAGACACACACACTCTCTCTTGCATACTCTTGTGGGCCGTCAATTCCCCGGGGAGGGGCCGCTCCTGTATTCCTCCTGGATGTTATAATTATTTCATCAGCTAGCAGTGTGTTCTCTGAGTGTGCTCTTGGGCTGACGCGGATGGCTGTAAGGAGCTAGAGAAAAGAGGGGTGGGGCAGAGGAAATGGAGGGAGAATAAAAAGGACGGGAGGGGTTGTCACTTCTAGATGTATGGACTGATGCAGAGAGGGGTAGAAAAAAGGGTGTTGAATTGCCAGACATACTGGGGAACACACACATGAACATCCCAAGGGCTGGTGCTTACACTAATGATCAGGGATTGTGCTTCTCAGAAAAAAAAAAAAAAAAAACAAAAAAAAAAACAAGAAAGACATTTATTGTCACATGCACACTCTATAATGCCCAGCTTTGACTCCCTCTTGTTCTTTTCTACTTTCCCATCTTCTGACTTTCATTTGATTTGATCTTATCACAGGTTGCACAAACATAATTAGCACACAAATATTTCCATAATTTTTGCATTGTAGGAGTAACTGAGAGCATAGTTTTATGGGAAACCTTAAAAAAAAAAAAATCCATGTGACACTTATTTTTTCGTATATGTTAAATGAATGTAATTAATAGTTTGTAGTATGTATTTATTTCCAAAAAGAAAATAAAAGAAAAAAAAAAGACCATTTAAAATTCTGATATAGTGACTAACAAAGTCATGTGGTGTGACCATTGTGCAGAAACATGCTAAATAAATAAATAAAAGAAAATAATTTTACCTTAGTTCAGGTTAGCTCTGGTTGTAAAACGATGAGTAGTGTGACTTTCCAAAAACATACTTATCTTTGTTAATTAATAATTCCTGATTTTTTTAAACATGTACTTTTTACCATAACAAAAAAAAAAAAAAAAAAAAAAAAAAAAAATTGAAATTAATGATTCAAAAACTTACCTTATAATTGATGGTTACATTTTTTAGAGTTAGTAAATTTACATTTTATCTAAAAAGTAGTGTAAACATTTTTCAAAACCTTATCTAACCAATATACTAAGAGTACATGTACAATTCACCTGATGTGTTATTCTTCTATTCCTTTAAAAAATGCTCTTTATAATGTGTGTAAGGGATGAAAAAGCAAGAGTGGGATGGCAATTACTTTAGAGATCCAATGTGCTACTGTAATGTGTGCTCTTAGCATTTAAATATTGTTCAGAGTGTGATTTTCAGTGTACTTCACATTTGATTATTGCTGCATTTAGTGTGATCACAGTCAGATTTGGTTAAAGACTGCTGTGCTGCGGACAGCTGTTACACTTCAGCCCAAGAGAACAGCCGTAATGCACCTCTTAATGTGAGCTGAGCCCCAGAACGTCACTTGATAGCCTGTGGTTTTTCACTTCTCTTTTGTCTCTCTAACGCTCAATCTTTTAGTTTCCCTCACTTGCACACATTCGTTCCTCTCACACTGGTTTTACTCATAGGTTCATTCAATCACAAGAACAGTTGAAAAGTTCAGTCTTATGATATAGCTCAGGGCTCCTCAAATCTGGCCCACAAGATCCACTTTTCTGCAGAGTTTAGTTCTCATCCTAATTAAACACACATGAGCATGCTAATCAATGTCTTCAGGATCATTAAAAAAATCACAGGTAGGTGAGTTTGATCAGGGTTGGAGCTAAACTCTGCAGTGCATTGGCCCTCGAGGGTAATTTGAGGAACGCTGATATAGCTTGTTGGGAAGGTAAAGATCTTGTTGCTTGTTGCTCTTATTGCTCTACTATTTCTGGGGTCCAGGAGTGACATCTCACATAGATTTTTAGATTAATTTCCAGATTGTAACTGGGTCACTGTAAAGCCAAACTTAGCAAATGGCTAATGTTAGGGCTAACAACAGGGCTGACCCCATTAGACTCCATTTTACATTTTTAGAGGACATTTTTCAAGGGTTTCTGAGCACAGTGTGCCTATTTAGTTGTGAACTAAAGAGGGGGAAAGGCTGCCTGTGGAGAAAGACGGAGTTGGTCTGTGTTTACTTTGGCAATGCGATAGGGGGCTTTTGACCTTTCAGGTCTGATTTTATAGCATTGAGTTTTAAATGTCAAGCTCTACTATTAAATCAATCAGGAAAAGACCAAAATTGATTTTCGGACGTACACACATCTGTCTGAGTGAAAAAGTATATTTATAAAACAAGTAGGGTTCCTTGGAAAATCACTTCGCTGTGGTGACAAAGGGATTTGGCTTGATTTCAATGGAACCCCCTTCGACAGAGCAATTGTTGCTATTGTGTCTTTAAGACTTCTGTATGTAAATGTCCTCCATTGTGATTGGATAACCTGAATAGGTCTTGTTTTTGCAAACACAGATGGTCATATGTTGTCGTGGTTCTGGTTCTGGCATGAATTACATGACGATCTGTTTCTCAAACCAAAAAATAATGCACAAACCTAAAGTTCTTACACTCATTATGTCATGAATGACTCAATATTATAAGCTCTTAATCTGTGTGTTTTTGTTTTTGTTTTTGCTTTTTTCTTTTGTCTCAGGGCTGCTCAGAAGCTGAATCTATCATCCAAACGAAAGAAGCAGCAGCCACCACTGGTATACCCCCAGGAGCCCTCCATCTACCCTACTAACTTTAGTGCTGTCCTCCAGTTTTCGCCTCCACCTGCTCCACCATGTCTGCTCAGGGCGGGGTCAAAGGCCAAGGAGAACCCTGGCATGGGCAAGGTCAGACACCCAGCACACCACATCAGAGCAGTAGAAACATTTAGGTTGTTGATTGGGAATTCTCACCATTAGTCTTTTACAAAATGTTTGAAATACTCATAAAGTATACATTATCCAGTCGAACCCAAATAGAAAGTGATGGTTATTTGCTGATGATGAACAGATTGTGTGCTTGGGATCGCGGATTATGATTGTGGCCAAGTGTAGCTAGTTGTTCAGAATTTACACACCAGCCCTCCTCATTGTCCAGAGGGTTTGTCTTTAGCACCATATTACATTTTATATTGTGTTTGGTGGTGTTTGGGATTTGTTCCAGATTAGATGCCACCTGCTCTGAGAGATGATTGTAGAACATCATGCCAAAAGCTGTAGCACACTGAAATGATTGATAAGTACCCACTGAGAATGGACTCATTACATCCAAGTACATCCAAGCCTCACTAATGAGCTTCCTCTTCCTACTACTGCAAACACGCATCTGATCCTGCCTGAATGGACTCCAGTTGTTGGCAGCTTTTGGAAGATCTATAAAAAGCTACATGCATTAGAATAATTGCCCAGTCGTCTGTAACCATTTTGTTTGCACAATGACCAAATTGTCCAGAAGGATGTAAGACATGTGCTGTAATTCCAGCGGCTGGCGCACTCCAAAAACTGACAAAAACAACATCAAAGTGAATCTTATGACTCTTGCACTATATTCCAAGTCTTCAGAAGCCATGCAATAGATTTGTGTGAAGAACAAGCTGAAATGGAGCTCTGAAATCCCATTCACATGTCATTTATGATGTCAATTTGGTGTCATTGGTTCTCACATGTCTCATGACCAGTTGTGACATGCAAGTTTGAATGGGTGCAAAAGTGATTGAGTGAATGATGTATGGGGTTGATGTATGGGGTTATATATATATATATATATATATATATATATATATATATATTTTTTTTTTAATGACTAAAGCACCAAAAATTATGTAAAAAGTTGTGCATTAATACACTGCAAAGTGCTGTAAAATGACTACAGCCAACTGTGAGAGGAAATCGCTCTCCATACCAGCAAGCAGCAGTAGTCTGAGGTTGATGATTCATTATTAGGTAAGAGAAGAGATGTGAGTTGTGACTTGAGGTTCATAATTAAGTAAGAGAATATGGTTGAGATTTTTACACCAATCTCGCTCATCATAAATAAAGCAAATGAAAATCATGAGATGAAGATGAAAAATAGAAGAGCCTTTATTGTGAGTCCTATTGACTTTTGTTTGCTAGTTTTTTATCTCTTCCGTTTTTTCTTCTTGTTCAAGCTTATCAGCCAATCAGAGTGATCTCCCTCACTAACAGGCTCCAACAATGATTTAACATGCTTAACCAGTTTACAAAGCTGCTACAAACTAGTCTGACTTACAATGACAGTTCGTACTTGCTTAGACTTAATATTTTTGCAAATCCCGTGGCAAAACAGAGAAACAAATAGAGACATAATTAGCATAGCTGCTGTTCCATCCAAGTAAAATTAATTAGTTTAACCCAAGCTAAAGAATAATAATGCGCATTTGATCAGATATTACTGCAGTCCAAAATTATGAGATGCATTATTTGAATGCTTGGCCAAAGAGGTGTGTTTTTAATCTAGATTTAAACAGAGAAAGTTTTACAGAACACAAGTTACACATCAAGAGACACATCAAGATAATTACTGTTTGGAGTGCCTCAGAAACTTGTGGGACATCATTTCTAGACCATAGTTTAGGAGGTGTGAAGCCAGCAGCCGTGCTAGGGGGATCAAACTCTCCTCGCGTATCAAATTGCCAACAAATGTAAAACTCAACGGTTCAACCCAAGCCCACATTTCTGTGGTGTGTGGGTGGCTGGTCCCATTTGGGGGTCAGTCATATATGGAAGCCTATTTCCAATGTCACGGCCGGCATAATTCGTTCACCACGTGCACATGTCCATCAGTGTAATCGGCCCCTGTGGAGCAGTGAGGGGGAGTTCACGTCAGGCCGCCGCTGTGGCGCAGGCATGCCGCTTTGCACCGGGTGCCGTGGAAGAGGATCAGCAGTGCAGACATTGTTTCGTAGCACTGGAGCCCGAATGTTGTAATTATATCTCTGCTATAAATCAACCGTGGAATACTGTAGCTTTGTGCAGCTCTGAATGCTGTATTAAGAGCATGAGGTTCTCTTACAGTATGTTTGTTTTGCTTTACTGTATTTGCTGCAAATGGTCTTAGCAGTGCACCATGACACAGTCGTGACAATGTGTGGTATTACTAAATCAGTATATTAGTTTTGTGGATGTGTGGTATTACTATTTATTTATTTATTTTGTATATTAGTTAATGGTGTTTTTTTTTTTTTGCCTACATACGGACAATGACTCAAATACACCTCTTCTATGATTAGAAATGATTAATGATGCTCTATGATTAATTTCTGAATTAAAATTTATTCTAATATTTTTTTTTTGGTGGGGGCTTAAAAGTGAATATCTTTATTTTTTGTTTTTTTATTTATTATAATTTTTTTTTTTTGGTGGGGGCTTTTTAGAAAAAAAAGTTAAATTGTTTATTAATATTCTCGATCAACATTCATTGGGGGTGGGGGGGGGGGGGGGGGGGGGGGGGGGGTGAAATTTCAGATACTTCGACCTTTTTATAACAAGATTATAACAAGGTTATAAAATGTCATGTGGTATGACTTACCAAAAAAAAGGTTATTTTTTTTTTTTTTTTTTATTATTAATACATTGTTCACTCACATGGTTACACAGAGTGTAAGAAAAATATGTCATTACTTTTTAATTCATGATTATCCCACATGACATTTTACATTTACATTTGTGAATTTGGCAGATGCTTTTATCGAAATAATTTTGAGTTTTGACTTTTTTTTTTTTAAACTGTATGAAACCAGCATGAATACAAAGATTACATTCTAAAAATTTGTTTAAACTAGTTTAAACTAGGTTTTCCTTTGGTAATCATGGATTTGTCATTGTCATTGACTTATCAATCACTTTATGTGAACTACAATGTCAATGGAGTTCTCTGCTTCGGCTTATATTTTAATAGCATTGTTTTCTTTTTGTTCCAGGTCAAAGTTATGATCCGTATCTGTCCATCTCTGGGGGTTGTGGATTCATCTGAGTCCTTGTCCTTCCTGAAGGTGGACACTCGTAAGAAACAGCTGACCCTCTACGATCCCTCACTCAACACACAGCCCACCTCAGTGCATAGACGAACAGTGCTGCCCGCCCCAAAGATGTTTGCCTTCGACGCTGTTTTTTCCCAAGATGCCTCTCAAGTAAGTCGTGAAGATGTTATCATTTTGTTGCCTTTTGCTTTTGAGTTTTGAAGTGAAAATATTTTACACACACACATTCTTTGCAGGGTAAGGAGCTTAATGTAAAAAGGCCTGTTTTTGGATACCATGTTTCTTCAAAGTATGAGACCAGCAGCTGTTTCTTTAAGTATAGAAAATAGTTTGAATTCCAGACTCGCATATCTAGCAGCTTATTCACAGTTCATTATCTGTCCTCCAAAGCTGCAGTGGCATCCATCTTAAGATAAGTGGCTAACAAATGGACACAAATAGGGAAGAGGAACTTTAGGAGACAGACAAACTTGAAGATGATTAAGTGTGAATAATTTAGATGTGACATAGCGCCACTTAAAGTTGTCATCTTGAAGTACTGAAGCAAGATATTGTAAGTTCTGCTTCAAAATATGTCACAAGCAAAGACAAAAAGGGACATTGTGGTGTCTTTTAAAATTCTTCTAAAAAATTGAGAGGTGGAAGTGAATTTTGATTATCAATACATTTCGTTCTGTACCAAAAACATTGATGAAAATTTAAAAATTTTGATTTTCTTAATTCTTTGTGTTAGATTTTTTTTTACCTAATATTTGTGTTAGCTATATGTTTATGCTTATTTGATTGCAACAAACTCTATTACAGTCTAATAGAGTTGCTGCCTATGAGTAACCTTCCAAAATATTAACTTTTGAGGTTCCATTTCAGTTTGGATGCAGCTCCATATGTTGGCATTGGACAGCAAAGCGATTTTCTTTGCTAAGGGACCGAACTGTAATATAATTTTTAGTTGAAGAACGCACATGCACAAGACAAGATCTATGGAGCTTATAGATTAGGAGTTCCTTTACTCATGGCCAGCAGAAGGCTTTGAGGTCTCGGTTCTCAGTGCCAGTGATGTCATGTAACTGTAAATCCTCCAAATCTACTGCGTTTGTGATTTAGTGAGACTGCAGGGACATATTCACTGAGCTGTTGTTCATTTTTTATTAAATTTTTTTGTAAGAATATGTGTGTGTGTATGTGTGTGCACGTGTTAGGATGTATGGGAGGAAATTGCTGCAAATTGTCTCCAGGGACTGGGGCTAGTGGAACAGATTGTAGTGTTACGGCCACACAGTACAGCCAGTGTAAAGCCCCCCATGTCTGATGAATCTGTGATGAGGATCTGCCTTGTTGGTGCTTTCTGTAGTTTTCTTTTGCTAGTGAATAAATCAATGATCTCCGGATCAAAGAAAAGATTAGCTACTTTCTACTGTGCCAAAAAAGGTTTGGTTATGTTTCACAGCACAACTGAATGTTAAAAACCATCAGAACATTGATTACTAAGACTCTGATGTGCACTGTTCTTTAGACTTTGAAATAAGGATTTTCCTCAGAGCAGCATAGTTGCCCTTTAAAAAAAGTAAATATTCTTTATTTATAGTATACTGGCAACTGCAATATAGTACATTTTAAAATTATATTGGATGTCTACATGGTTTTTGCTTTTATGTGTATATATTAGTATGAATGTATAAAAATGTTGGACCCCATTGACTTTATTCATAGCTGACTTGCTATATGATGCATGTGTTAACTTATTATAATACCAGATAAGTTTCGAGTGTTTTATTGTTTTGCACAGGCTGAAGTTTGCTCAGGGACAGTGGCTGAAGTTATTCAGTCAGTGGTCAACGGAGCAGATGGGTGTATTTTCTGCTTCGGTCATGTCAACGTTGGTAAGTTATCCTTAATACTCTTCAGTTAACTGAATATGACACCCACTGATCTTGTTCCACAGTTTGCAAGACATTTTGATGTCTAATATTAAAACCAAAGATCAAACAAATTGCTTTTGCTTTTTTTTGTTTTGTTGTGTTTGTGCCAAAGATCAAATGTGTTTGTTTTTGTTTTTGTGTTGGGTATAGAGAGAGAGAGAGAGAGAGAGAGAGAGAGAGACTAGAGGCTATTGATTGTAATTAAAAGCTGACTAATTGACGCACACAGTAGACTGCATCAGAGTTCTGCACTATTGCCAATTATGCTTGTTAGATGTTGTGATGGTTTCCTGCATCATTTACTACATGTAGTATAAGTGTTTAAGCATTATGTATGACTCTTTTAAAGCCAGACTATCCATATGGAAGAGTGTTCATCTCTAGTTGTCTGTTTTATTATTTATATAAATAATAAATGTTCTAAACCATGGCATTTTTCTTCTCTAATGTAACATTTATAAAAATATATATTTAAATAGAAATAATGTAGGGATTTACCTGTACATGAGATATAATTTTATTGTGAACATAAACACATTCCACACATGTATTATTTACTTTTTTACCTTATTTATTATTTTACCCTTCCACACGAACTTGGTTATGTTAACAAAACTACTTTCACGGAACATTGTGATGAAAAAAAAAAACTTTATTATTTTATAATAAAGAATACAATTACACTACAAACGTGATGCAATGCAGTAAGATCTCCTTGATAAACAATTTGTCTTTTCACAGTGAATGCAAAATGCTGTGCAATGCAGTCACAGCCAATCATATTTGATGGCTTTATGAAGCTTGATTTTGGACTGACTGAATTTGAGAGTGGGGCCAACCAACATGATGAAGCAGAAATAGAAATGACAAAATGCAGTGTCTCATGTCATATTCACAACTGGTGTAAGATTTGTAAAGGACGTGAGTCATGACTGTTTCTCATAAACATTGCATATTTGTCATTCAAACCATGATGGTTAGAACTGTCGTTAATGACGTCAAGCGGTGGAGTTATAACTTTGGCTAATTATTTAGTATGAGATCAAATTAATTTCAGATTATTGAAGTAAATAATGAATATGGCACATGAGGACTGATTTGTTATTTCTGTTCTCCATTATTCTGTGGGTTCTTTGCATCAATCTGGGTTTCCCCTGTGGTACTAGAACAAGAACCCACATACACACTTTTCAGAAATGGCGCTTTAATTCTCTTAACAAACTTAAAGATGAGGAATGAAATTTGTATATTTATGGAATGAAGATTATACTATGTGTTAGCTTGCTTATTGTGCTCAAGTGTGTGATCTATTTAAGCCCACATGTTATCAAAAATCTGTTTCTAACCCCAGGTCTAGTGCTGTAATTAAAACTTTTCAGCAACTTTGAAACTATTGATTCGGAAAACACCAAACTGAACTATGTTGGTAGCGATGTAGTCTTGTATAGACAGCAGAAGGTCTGGACTCCATTGCAGATTTCATTGGCCAAGATCCACCTAATAGACCATCTGACAGACATGTTAAGCAATCAATCACGGTTTGTTGAGCATAATTTTTAGGGGTGTGTAAAGTCGATGCCCCTACAATGACAGACCGGCATGCAGCCAATTAATCATTCATAAAAAAGTGTCGTCTTCAGTCATCAAGAGTCTATGACATGAACTAAATGCGGCGTTTAGTTGATCCTAATAAGCAATCATTGTTACAGTTGTAAACACGACAGCTTTCTTCATCAATGAGGGGTTTGGCATCACAACTGATTTGTTTCCAGATGGACCATTAAAGATTGCGACACACACACATTCACCAGAAATCCTGTGGAGTTCAACCAATCAGATGACAACTTTGAAACTGCCGAAGTGTTTCCCATTTTGCATGCCTTACAGCCAATGGTCCTTGGACATGACATCTGAAGCTGAGACTAGTGACGATGGAAATTGTGACCATAGTTGGCTAACTTTTGGGAAATGCACCCTGGTTCTGTAGCGTCTTATGTCCACTCTCTCCAGGCAAGTTACTGAAACTGGAGACAGATGGCAATCATCAAACTCTTGACCTACTTTTTTATCGCTCGTTCGCCGACTTGTTCTCCCATTGCCAGCTACGTTTTACCACACCCCTTGCCACAGCATCTGTAAGGGTACGGTAAAAACCGAAAAAAGACAGATGGCAATCAAAAAAAAAACATACTGAGTCCAAGACACTATTCAAGTACAAATAATGTTTTATGATTGGTGGTTTATTATTATCCAAGAATGATATCTCATCAAATCAGCTGTAGAAATACCAGTACTTGAATTGCTTGCTCATTGAGTGCTCATCATTATCATCACCTTGCCAGAATCAACAGCTTTCTCTCTTTCTCTCATCAGGCAAGACATACACCATGATTGGCTCGGACAGCTCCATGCAGAGCCTTGGCATTGCACCCTGTGCCATCTCCTGGCTGTTTAAGCTCATCAACCAGCGCAAGGAGAAGACTGGCACACGCTTCTCGGTACGGGTGTCAGCCGTGGAAATCTATGGCAAGGACGAGAGTCTGCAGGACCTGCTTTCTGATGTGCCTACAGGAAGTGTGCAGGACGGCCAGTCGCCTGGTGTTTACCTGCGTGAGGACCCCATCTGTGGCACACAGGTCAGTAACACCACAACTAGATGTCAACTTTAGCTTGTTTTTCCTGGTGAAGCACTCCCAGTCTTGCTTGTCATGTAGTTACCAAAGCCCCTTTCACACTGCGATTCCGGAAAATACACGGGTAATGTGTCCCGGTAATTGTTCCTGGGTCGCTAGATTTTGCCCCTTTCACACTGCCAGTGATTTCCAGGAATATGTGCATGATTTCACACACAACCCGTAAAGGTCCCGTAATGACACGTGACATCAGGGTGTGACGTGTAATGTATAAGTCAAAAACGCTAGGCACGTTAACTTTCACTTAAGCTGGTGAACAATATCAGCTTCAGCGCGGATATTGAGGAGCTAACTGATCTCTGCTTCATTACAGTTTGCACATAGTTTTTTCGTCGCGAGCGTTGATCTGCCTTTAAAACACATGGTAAAAGAGTCATATGATAACGTGCTTCATCACTACGACACATTTTATGACATTGGTTTTGGCTTTTGTTCACACAGAGCTCGTTCCAGGATTGAACACGGCAATGTTACTAGGTCCCCAACCCGGGATCGATCCCAGAATCAATCCCGGGATGTGTTTGCGTTCAGGCGATCCGACAATTTTCTGGGACCAACGTGCAGTGTGAAAGGGGCACAAGTGTGCCACAAATGTCCTGAAAATGGAAGCCAAAACAATTTGTTCGCTCCCCTGGAGTATAGATCATAAACCCTGTCCCTCTCCATGTAAACAAATGGGACATGAGCCAAACAAATAAATCAAATTAAACTTCAAATAAATGTTTTTCCCAAAGATGTTTTCTGTCATTTTAGGTATTTCTTACCAAACTGATGTATGTTCAAGTGTTTATTCTTTTAATAAGTTTGGTTTTGGTTCGCGATTTGATGTTATAAAAATGGGCTAGGAAATCATGAAGATACACTGTCCATCTTATGCAACAACAGTTTATGGTAGTAACATACACTTTAAAAAGGGAAAATAAACAGTTTTTGCTAGAGGCCGACTGATAAAAAAACTTTTCACTGATTGATTTCATATGACTGTAAGTCTTTAAAAATATTTTTTATATTGCAAAAGTTTGTTTGTAGAAACTCTCAGTCTACACAGTTAATTATGATACATCCTTGATGAATAAAATTATAAAATTATTAATTTGTCAAAAAAAAAAAAAAACACGGTAGTGTGTATATTTTGTTTCATATTGTTTATTTTGTAAAATGTAAAAAAAAAAAAGTACATTAAAATATATTTATAATATAAAATTTTACAATATAAATGTATTTTTATATTATACAATTTTATTATTTTACAATATAAAAATATAAAACCCAAAATATATTCAACATGCTAGTTTGGATACATATTAAGCAATTATGCAATTGAATTAATAATTAATATATTTCTATTTTGAGACAGTAGAGAGTAGGAGAGAGACAGGGGAATGGGTTCAAAACTCAATATCTAGAAATGCTTAGGTCATGCCTTTGTTGATCATTGTATCATATTTGTTATCAGTTAAGTAGTGTTTACACAGAAAACTTTTAGCTGAGCTTAATCACAAAATCTCAAATTAAAGGCCAAATGTTGTGGTGGTTCTTTTTACTCAGTGCACCATCAGGATCCATCTGGGTGAGCTGCTGTGCTGTGCCACCCTCCCCCTTATATTCTAATGGAAGGGGGTAAATATCAGGAGGGGGTAGGTAGAGGGTAGTTGAAAGCACTGCCAGGTGTTGGCATCAGATGTTGTTTTTTTGAGGGATCCATATGAAGCAGCACATCAAAGACAGGCTAGAGGCCTGTGAAGTTCAAATCTGGGGATTGGGTTCATATGTCCGTTACTACTCCAAGCATTCTCTCCTTACTTTAGTTTTAGAGTCTCTCGCTGGCCACAGGCAGTTGGCAAACAATAGGAAAGTGACCACTATTGTTCTTTTGATGGCTGCTTTTTGAAGGATACAACTGATTAAGTCAGTAAGCTTATCAGGAATATCAAGGAAAAACATGCAGGGAACTGATCCATTTCATTCAGCCTAATTGCTTGTTTCCTTGAAGAAGACCATTAATATGGCCAGTGGATGTTTCATTCCCTTTGTTTCATCAGGCTTTCTGCAGGAGCATAGATGCTGCCCTCTTGCCCTCTTTATCCAGTACTCACTCTCATCAGTAATCCTACCCCCTCTATGGGCATATTTGTTTCTCTGATTGCCCCAGAGACTCAATTTAATTGTCTAGAACTGTGTAAAGAGGATCAGTTATCTTGATATTCTTCTTTGTCAACACCAACTAGGGATAAGCCTACATGGTTTATGTAGTAATACTGAAGTCATATTAAATAAAAAGTATATAATTAAAGGGATACTCCACCCCAAAATGAAAATTTTGTCATTAATCACTTACCCCCATGTTGTTCCAAACCCGTAAAAGCTTTGTTCATCTTCGGAACACACTTTAAGATATTTTGGATGAAAACTAGGAGGCCTGTGACTATCCCATAGACTTCCAAGTAAATAACAGTGTCAAGGTCCATAAAAGGTATGAAAGTCGTCATCAGAATACTCCATCTGCGCTCAGACGTGCAATCTTGGTTATATGAAGCGACAGGAACACTTTTTGTAAGTGAAGAAAACAAAAATAACGACTTTATTCAACAATTCCTTTGTCAACAGACTCCTCTGTGTCTCTCTATATCACCGTATGCTGCGTATGCTCTTCTGTACCATCCGCACCACCAGGATGCGCTGTTTCTACGTGTATTTAGCTTTGATTTGAAAGAAAACAGCACATCCTTGTGGCTCGGATGATACAGAAGATGACTTTCATACCTTTTATGGACCTTGACACTGTTATTTACTTGGCAGTCAATGGGACAGTCACAGGCCTCCTGGTTTTCATCTAAAATATCTTAAATTGTGTTCCGAAGATGAACAAAGCTTTTACGGGTTTTGAACGACATGGGGGTAAGTGATTAATGACAACATTTTCATTTTGGGGTGGAGTATCCCTTTAACTGGAATATCTGTTTTTGTTCTTGAATTTCCATTAAAAAAGGACTAAATAAAAAACACAAAATAGAGTTAGTTATACCAAGATTTTGGATCACCAAAAATTTGGTATGACTAACTAGCTCTGTCCATGTTTTGTTTCGCTTTTCAATATAAGCCAGAATAAATCCCTCTCTTACAGACAAACCACCCACCTAAAAATCCTCTCCATGTTGTAGCTCCAGAACCAGAGCGAATTAAGGGCTCCAACTGCAGAGAAGGCCGCCCTTTTTCTTGACGCCGCCATTACAGCACGTAGCACAAACCGGCCGGATGCAGATGAGGAAGACCGCCGCAACTCCCACATGCTGTTCACCTTACACATCTACCAGTACCGCATGGAGAAGAGTGGCAAGGGTGGAAGTAAGTCTTGTGTTTGCACTGTGTGAAATTAAACTACTGTTGTTGAAGGCTCTGTGTGTGCTGAATCGATTATACTCAGTCTAGTCTAATTCCTTCTCCTCCTCCTCATTTTCTCAGTAAAAGGAGAAATTCATCTTATGCTTATTAATCTAATAGCTGTGATAGTACAGGCCAAATCAGAGAGTTACCAGAATCCCTTCAATTTGCCTCTTGCTCCATCATGGTAGGAGGGAAATCAATCATGTCTGCTTTGACCACTTCATTAAACTTTAATGGGAATTTTAACAGATAGTAATAATTCATAGGCAGTTAACAGCTCTAATCATAGTATAGAGGTACATGTCACTGTGCCATCATGTTGCAAATTTGCATAGGCAAATACATCTTTAAATGGCTTCATCAAGTCTGCTGATTTCAACAGGCTTTTAGAAAAAAAAGCAAATGCCAGACATATAATGGCTAGGAATAGAGGGAATAGTTTCCTCATGTTTTTTTTTACAAACGTGATGATATAGTGTTTCAAAGTCTAACATTTCTCTATATCATCATGTGTAATAGCATAGTGATGGTCAGTTGTCAATTCACCCTTCATCTTTCTGTATTATTTTTTGTGAATAAAACAGTTGTAGCCTTTAGTTTCTATCAACGGCCTGTTATATTCACAGGGAAAAGATGAGTTGACAGCACCATCACCAAGACTCACTTGTCTATATATTTAGAGCACAATATGAATATAGTTGTATATCTAGGCCATCTTGTTCTGTCTTTGAATCATAATGGACTGGGTAACTTACTTGTGAATAAATTACACACAGCCACAGTGTCTTTTCAACTGTGTCTTGTCAGCCACAGGTCTTCTCTATATCTATTATATAGCCATATTATATAACCTTGGTGTACAGTGCTGCCTTCAGCCTCAAACAAGTAACGAGTAGGTTTCTTCCCAATGACTGACCACCCAATGGGGCGTGGTAAGCAGCTATGGTCTCCACGTATACCTTCAGAGTGAAAGGAGATAACCCTACAGAGAAACACTTTATCAGAAACTCCTGGGGTCTCATTTATAAACGTTGCGTACGCACAAAATAGGCATAGAAATTGCAGACGCAATTTTCCATGCATATATTGGGATTTATTAAACATAAACTTGGCATAAATATGTACGCACCTTACAGACATTCTAGACCACTGATGACCGCTCCCCAGCCCATGAGGAAGGCGTCCATTGTTAGTGATACGCAACAACAAGAAGCCCCCAACACCTGTCTTTGAGACAGGAACCAAGGTTTTCTGCACATGTCTAAAGCATCTAAGCATCGTCGCGTGGCCTTGGTCATGCTAAGTGGGTTGCCCTTCAGGGAAAACCCCTTGGTCCTGAGCCACCACTTCAAAGGTCTCATGTACAGCATGCCAAAAGGTATCACATAAGACGCAGCTGCCATCAGACCTAACAGTCTCTGAAACTGACAGTGAGTTACTGGCCTTCTTTCACTCTCTTTATGGCTTTGAGAATCAATTCTGAAATGATCAGGAGACAGACATGCTTGCATCATAGTTGAATCCCACACCATGCGACTCTCTGTTTCTGGGCCTGGCAATATGAGGAGCTGGAGGAAGGCTGGGGCTGCTTGAAGACAGTATTTACGGTGTCGCCAGAGGGGCTAGAAGGCAAGAGTGGAGCATCCAGCAGGAAAAATCTGTCCTTATCTTGCATCTCCAACAGATTCATCTACAGATGTCTCTCCATCGCTACTAAGGGTATTGAAAGGCTGATGGCTCTGCCCATTTCCTTTGTAGCACAGAGAGAGAGAGAGATCAGTGGCCTCTTCTTTGTCACCCAGGTCCTTAAGAAGGTCTGCCTAGTACACCTGTAACGTCATCATGGTGTGCAGACATGCACCGGCCTAACCTGCCGCTGTATAAGCTTTCCCCACCAAGGCTGACGTTTGTCTGACCAGCTTGGCGGAAAGCGTCTGCTCCACCCTCTGCATCGTCCATTATCCCTGTTCATTCAGCCCCACAATATTAGAATAGTCAGAACCTGTGGGGCAGTTGTGGACCAATGGTTAGACAGTCAGACTTGTAACCCAAAGGTTGTGGGTTCGAGTTTCAGGTTCGGCAGGAATTGTTGGTGAGGGGGAGGGAATAACCAGCGCTGTCTTTCACCTTCAATACCACGACTGAGGTGAGACCCTTGAGAAAGGTGCTGAACCCACAACTGCTCCCCGGGCGCCGCAGCACATTTATGCCCACTTCTCCGGGTGTGTGTGTTCACTACTGTGTGTGTGCACTTGGATGGGTTAAATGCAGAGCACAAATTCCAAATATGGGACACCATACTCTGCCACACTTCACTCACTTCACTTTTTTATTAGAGGGATTATAAAATGAATCATATAATGAAATATAATCTGAATTATTCTGCTACCTCGACACCTCAGTGTGGTGGTCGGGAAAAAACAGAAGGCCCCGGCATGGAGGTTGTGATCTAACTCGCAGGAAGCATTTGTCTAATTTACTCTTTTGACAAACGTCCTGCTTCTGGGCTGGCCAATCAATTTTCAACTTCACTACAGCACAAATGACAACCTTTAAAAGCTCCTCATATGCAAGGGACTGTGGCGGCGAGTCCACTCTCTCCTCAGTATCGATGCTCATCACATCGGCCTCCTCTGAGGAAGAGAGATGAAGCACCTGATTCTCTCTCTGGGGGGAAGAAACCATGGATCTAACGGGTGAGGACTGAGATAAGGACGAGCCCATCATGGATCCCTCCACTAAATACACTTGCCCTCAAGAGCTGACCGTGCTTGCGCTGCTCCCAAACAGATGACGCAAAGATCGTGTGTATCCCCACCCGTGAGATTACAATGGCAGGGAGAAACACACAATCTATAATGCCAATTTACTTCTGTTTTTACACTTTGAAATTATCACTGTTTTACTAACATAGATATACTGGCTGATTGAATGCTTGTGCAACACACATACACACACCACAACACGCTTACTGAAGAGCAGAAGCTAACATGCGCTGTGTCACATTGCTCATGTCACCCCGCTCATGACGTCTCGCTTCTCTATTGGAATGATTTCACACATGCTTCAGAAAGTGATCACACAGAGGCATTTCTAAAGTCTTCCGAAAACAGCTCGAGTTCCCTGAGGGGGAACCCCTAAAGCCAATGGAAGGCAATCCTGCAAACTTTAGCCAAAAAAGCATAACAGCTAATGCTAACGCTTCTGCGTTGGCAGGCCATTTTGTTTTAATGTATGTAAATGGAGGAGAGGCTTCAATACACTGAATAAACAGCTTTTATGAGGAAACAGATTATCATTTAATGAATCGACAGTGTATCAGTCAATCTTCAACATGTTTTACATTAAACAATATTTTTGGATTTAACTATTTTTAGAGTTTACACAGAATAAAATGTTGTTTTATAAGAGAAGTCACTGACTTTTTGCTTCAGGTGGTTTTCATCTTACGGCACTTCTCATTCATTCCTATGGTATCTGTAAATGGCAATTGAGTGTTGCACAACTCTGACTGAAATTCAATGATGTCAAAGCTATAGTGTGAACATGTGATCCAAGTTGATCGTTACACTTTTTCCAATAGTAAAAAATCCAGTCCCTCTCATCTCCCAATAGTAAGACAGTCTCTGAAACCGCACTGGCAGCGTCTCAGACTTTCAGCGATATCGGTAATGAGTGGGGTTGACAGTGTATTTGAATCTTCCATTACAAGGATGAGATATTACCCTCTTAAGTGCTTTATTATTACCCTGTGTGCTTTATTATTTAGAATAATTTATTTTGTTTGGTCAAGTATGCTTTGTCTGCAACCATAAGACTTTGTAATTAAACTTAATAATGCAAGTTTTTTTTTTTTTTGTGATGAGCTTTGGGAATTAACTAATTATCATTTACTCTTTTATTTGTTTTTAATCATTGGCTTTTATCTCTCTAAATATTCATAAACACTATTGTGTTTCCATGATTTTGTTATTATTAACATACATCAAAGCTGAGCTGATGCTAATTTAACTGAAATTTGTGGAAGGACAGTATGTTTGCACTGATTGTGGTGTAGGACCCCAGGGATCACATCTCATTTTCTCTTCTTTTCCCCTCTATCAGTGTCTGGTGGTAGGAGCAGATTGCATCTGATTGACTTGGGAAGTTGTGAGAAGGTGCTTTGTAAGAGCAGGGACGCAGGAGGAGGTCTGTGTCTGTCTCTGACTGCGTTAGGAAATGTGATACTGGCTTTGGCCAACGGAGCTAAACATGTTCCATACAGGTAAGAAAATTTAAATCGTTGGCACAAGGCAATAAGTAATCAAAATGAGTCATGTTGCTCCAAATGTGTAGATACTGTTCTAACGTCTTTGGTATAAAAATTTCTAATCAAATAGCATAACTAGCATAAATAGAATTACATGATAATTCTGAATATCTTTCTGAGGTCTTATGCGTTTCCATAGAAGATGTAATACTGAAGCATTTTAGCGCATAATCAAAGATGTCAGCAACAAGTTTGTACCTGTGATCTCTGTGTTGACAGGTTTATTGTTTGACTAATGCACTGCTGTTTATCTGTATTTTGCTGAGCTCATAGATCATGCACCTCTTTTTTAAAAAAGAGGGTCTTGTCAGGTCGCATATGCCTTATTTTTCTAAAACCTATGCACATTTCGTAGAAATGCAATATAGACATATTTGTAGCTTTTTGTGATTAATATCATGGTAGGACTGTATAGTGAACCTTCCGATGTTTCTGCACTTTTAGAGAACAGTTAACGGCCAGGCTGCCTCAGTATTTGAGCAAACAGCTGACTTTCTGCTGACAATCTATCAACCTGTGTTTAGGCTGACAATAAAATTGTGTTTTTCCAGGGATAGCAAGCTCACAATGTTACTGCGAGATTCTTTGGGGAACATCAACTGTAGGACAACCATGATTGCCCACATCTCTGACTCCCCTGTCAATTATGCAGAGTCTCTTACCACCATTCAGCTGGCCTCCCGAATCCATCGTATGAGGAAAAAGAAATCTAAGGTAATTTTTTAACTAACTAGAATTTAGGAATTCTTTTAATAATTGTATATTGTTCTTGGAGGATCAATGCTGATTTTAATATTTTAATATTTAGTCTAATAGTTTTAGACCAAACAAAATCAACTGTCTAGGGATGACAACATAGAAATATTTTTAGTGCATATTAAAATCAACTGTTATAGTGAGATTGTAATTGAGTATCATAACTTTTATTGTCATAGGAAAAATTGGTAACACTTTTTATGAAGCCCATATTTATAATACATTATATGGGTATTCTTAAGGCATTGTAATGAATGCATAATGCATTATAAAAAAACCTTATAATATGTTATACCCAGACAGCAAGCAGTTTTGGCCCAGATCTGGCCCACATCTGGCCCACAATTGGCCCGTGTGAAATCCATGCGGGCCAGATGTGGGCCAGATGTGGGCCAGATCTGGGCCAACACTTTTTTGCTGTCTGGGTATCATCTTATGAATATTCAAAAGAACAGTTTTAATGTATCATAATATTTACTTATTTGTGGTTATAGCTTTTAAGAGTATGATGATTTATAACACACCACGTTGCATGCACTTAAGTTACAATGGATTATATTTCTCATGGTTTTAATGTATTATAAGTCTCATATCTTGCCATCTTTCTTATGCTACTTTACTTAAAGCAATCAAAGACCACTCATAAATATAGTTGTAATAATAATAATATTTTTTTTCTCAAACAGCCATAAGATCTGACATCAGATCAGATGAATGTGTAATATTACATATTTGCTTTGAACTATTTTTATTGTAATATCAGTTTGATTATTTTGATGGTTCCCCAACAGACAAACTGACTATAACTAACTTTGGAAGTATGTCAACATTCTACCAAACCTAACCTTAACCTAAAGGCTACTAATACTCTAATGAGAGTTAGTTGACATGTAGTTGCAAAGTTCCTTATAGTCAGTAGACTAAGGGGACCATCAAAATAAAATGTAACCTTACACACACACACACACACACACACACACACACACACACACACACACACACACACACACACACACACATATATATATATATATATATATTATATATATATTTTTTTTTTTTTTTTTCAGTTGAAATTAACTAGCTCACATCAAAATTAATATTAGCCTCACAGTGAACACTCAAATAACACTCCACACATAACCACTCACAGATCTTAAAAAAATTATAATGTCAAGATATATAGTCCATTATAAATGTAAAAGTAGATTTAATATGGTGTTTTTTTGTGTTATAAATAATCATAATCTTAAACCTTATAACCACAAATGTGTAAGCATTATAATGTATTAGAATTGTTGTTATGATTATTTCTAAGATGATATAACATATTATAAGGTCTTTTATAATGCATTATGCATTCATTATGATGCCTTAAGAATACCTTTATAATGTATTATAAATATGGGCTTGATAGAAAGTGTTACCGACAAATTCACTTGATGTATTGCCCTTGGGTAGTGCTACATCAGATAAATCATTTTAAAAAACCATTTATATTCATATTGTTGTCTTAGTATTGTATAAAGGGCTCGATATACTTCAAAAGAAACTGAAGAATGAACTGATATGATGTCATTTCGAACAAAATCAGGCCGAAACAAAGTTCGTTTTGAGTTTGTTTCGGCAGTTTGAAAATGATGAACATTCTGGGGGAGTTTGTTTTGGCTCCTAAATATGTGTTTGCTTTGGTTGGTGGATGTTTCACAGTGTTTGGGAGTCAGTGGGAAATTCTTTGACATGCAATTTTTACCCCCAGTTTTTTTTCTCATTCAATGGAGGTCCGACCATAGAAAAACAACTCCTACTTACACTGGAGTGTTGAAAAGCTCAATAATAATAAACAAAGGTTTATACAATAATAAACCTTTGTTTTTATCAAAAGTAAATCATGACACCTCATAAAATATAAAAAGGTGTAACAATTTATCCAGTTTAATAAAATAAATGAACACTTATAAAATAAAGTAACAAACTGACTCTAATATTTTTTTTCACATCATGCTAAAGTTTTTAGTCTATGAACCATTCACACTTCCCATAAAGGTCGTATTATGGAAATGGAATGGTTCCTTTGTATTGCATACATGATACTTGACTCTGAACTGCTGCTTATCGTTATTCTTTTGTCTATAATATTCTAAGCATTGGGGCCCGTCACACAGCTAGATTGCCTACACTTCTTCATTTCATTGTTGTTGTGTTTAGGAGATACATGTTAACATTAATCTACACCCCACCTCCAGCAGCGAGGGTTTGTTGGAATGTTCGGAAACAGTATACCATCACTCAGCCTTTTCAAACTTCTATTTGCCCCCAAACGAAAAACAAAAACAAACTTTGTTTGAAGTATATCGGGGCCTTTACGCTTGCCCTCAGAATACAGTCAATGCATGACATAATTAGACATAAAACGTGTTCATACTTTAGTATATAGTAAAACTATACCACACCAGAGTTACAGAGTAATTTTAAATGATATTTTGGCATTGCTTTTGTCAATATGCCTCTAGTTCTTCTGGAGGGGAGAGTTCCTGTGATGAGGGAAGGATCCGCCGACCACCACATTTGCGGCCATTCCATCCTCGCACTGTGGCACTTGACCCAGATCTACCATCATTCCTCAGTGATCCTGACTATTCTTCAAGTAGTGAGCAATCATGTGACACTGTAATTTATGTTGGCCCTGGTGGTGCTGCCATCTCTGATCAAGAGCTCAGCGACAATGAAGGACCCCCAACCTTTGTTCCCATTATCCCTTCTCTTAACCGTAAGCAACGAGGGAAAGAAGGACCAGTTGATCATGATCACTTCAAATGTAACACCTTTGCTGAGCTTCAGGAGCGATTAGAATGTATTGATGGTAGTGAAGAACCTACAGACTTTGTTGGAGAATCTGGAGGAAATTCTGCAAGCCCTAAAATAGACTGTGATGCAAACAAGTTGAAAGAAGGCTCTGGTTGCATTTCAGTTTCTCCCAAAACTCCTATCAAAGCGCTCTTATCAACACAGGACAGCATATCCAAAAAGTCAATTTCTGTAGCCAGTAAACTGCCTGGCAGTCCAAAACACAAATCCAAATTAGAACATTCCAAGTTGCAAAGTGCCACATCAGACGAAATTCTCAGAGGCATATCTGAGAGTTTATGTAGGACAAGTGCAGATGGTGAAAAGGTGCAAATGTCAGACAGTGGAACACTCTTATGTACTCCAGGGAAACAAAGTAAAACAATAGTATCCCAAATTTTGGAGCCTGTAGTTAGGGAAAAGTTTTTTTTCAGTAAAAAGTTACCCAAGCCTGCTCCCCCACCACCACAACAAAAAGACTATGTCAGGGTCAGAAGTGAAAATGAAGAAAGGTCTGCCACGAGGATACCGCCAGTTGGGATGAGTCATCAAAAAAGAGATGATTCAAATGAGAACTCACTGCTAAAAGGCCATCACCTTAATCCCAGGACTTCTGGGGAAATGAGGTCCAGTCTTAGGGAAAGGTGCATGGAGAAGGACATACTGAGGACAACTGTAACCTTTAAACAGCCAGTAGAGCTAAATGGTGAGGATGAGCTTGTGTTCACTCTTGTGGAAGAGTTATCAATTGGCAACATTGTGGACAATGGAAGACCCTCCAGTATTGTGAGTTTCGATAGTGATTGCTCACTACATGCCCTTGCCTCAGGATCACGACCAGTAAGCATAATTAGTAGTATAAATGATGAATTTGATGCCTATACATGCAATGTTGGTACCTCAGAGACAAACATTAAAATGGTGGCACCATTACAGGAGAAAGCATGTACTTCACTTGGTAGCCATGGTTCTTCTATCACTTCATGGTTTAGCGAAGTAAGTGTCTGTACTCTGGAGAATGAAGATGACAAAACAGTAGATGTCTTTCTCCCTCAAGGTACTCATACTGTCCCAGACAGCAGTTTCTACCTTGATTCTCTTAGGATGTTCAAAAGCAGCCCTCAAAAGGAACTTAAGAACTCATTGAATGATAGTGGCTGTAGCTTTTCAGATTTGGACAACGACAGTGTTATTTCAGGCAAACTCTCTCTTGGCAAGTGCCCATCCTCTCCAGAGGCCCCACAACTGTCTGCCAAAAGTTTGCCAAAATTGGCAAAGGCAAATACCATTCATTTATCCGATCCCCAGTCTTTTCAAGATTCTCAAGTTGTCCAGTGTAGTCTTTCCAGGAAATTAAAAACTACCTCACCCACAGCCCAGAGTAGCAGTATCAGTGCAAACAGCTCTAGTCGCAACTGGAGACGTGAGACACCAAGGCAAGACTGCATACCAGATCCATGGCACCGAGTAGACAGCTCATTGGAGTTGTCTATAACCTCTAATTCAGGTTCTTCACCCAGACTGGCTAAAAATGGAATGAGTGGAATTCCTGCAAGAAAAGCAGGCACAAGCAGCAACAGTGTACCTCAAATGCCCAAAACACTAGGGTCAAACCCATCAGAAAGGGTGGTGGACGGATGTGAAAAATCCAGCAACAAAAAGAAAATGGAGTCCCTGAGCAAGATGCCACAGCTCAGACGAGGCGCAACAACACTTGGGACAGTTCCAGTCATACATACGTCCATTGATGTCAAGCTTGCTCAAGATATTGGTTCCTCAACAGGAAGTTTAAAGTTTTCCTCTTTAGGAAAAAGTGGAAAATCAAGCAAGCATGAGGAGAGTATGTCAAAACCTGGCAATGTATCACCACCTCCTCCTCCAGTACGCAAATCTAGTTTGGATCAAAAGAATCAAATCCCGTTTCCCTCAAGTGCCTTAAAGTCTGCTTATGAGGCTGGAAAGTCTTTTGTACCAAGGGCTACATGTTTAGAGGATGATATTGACCTTAGCTCTAGGGGTGATTCAAATAGTTTAAGAATATCTAACTTAAAATCAGAGCATAGTTTGATAAAAGCAACCTCTAGTATCAAAGCTAGAGGAACTAGAGGTGATACAGGACAGCTTTATGGGAGCCAGATATCTCTAGACAGATATGACAGTTTGTCATCTTTGGGGTCGAAACCTGCTCTTAGTCGAGAAAACAGTGGTGCTAGTCTCAACAGCAAATCAAGCAAGTGTGTCAATAGGTTTGGATCAGCTGTTGCCACCTCTTCCCCAATTGCTACCTCTCCAACCTCTTGTATAAACCCGGTAGCCACTGTAAAAAGTGGGATTGTCAAAGGCAGCCTTAACACAAGACAAATACCTGTTAATGCAAACAAAGCTCGTACATTATCTGCAAGCAACTCCAAAGCCCTGAGCTCATCCACTAAGTCTCTTGTGGCACCAGCAACAAGGAATGCCAACCTTCCACCTTCAGGAAAGACTGCATTACCTCGAGCAACAGTAGGAGGCAATAGTAAATCCACAAGAGGAACAATAATGGGTACCAAGCAAGCAATGCGGGCAGCAAACAGTCGCGTTAGTGAGTTGGCCTTGGCCAATCCTTCTGGGAAACATACAAAGGGCTCAGGTGATTCAGACAGTGGCAATGACAGTGGAGTGAACCTTAATGATGACAAGCATACCCCAATCCCCATTCTTCCATCTCCATATAGTAAGATCACAGCCCCCAGAAGACCTCAGCGCTACAGCAGTGGGCATGGAAGTGATAACAGTAGTGTCCTAAGTGGGGAGTTGCCTCCTGCCATGGGACGAACTGCACTCTTCTACCACAGTGGAGGGAGCAGTGGATATGAGAGCATGATCCGTGACAGTGAAGCTACTGGTAGTGCTTCTTCAGCCCATGACTCCATGAGTGAGAGTGGGATGTCCTCCTCTGGTCGCACAAGGAGCTCCAAAGCACCCAAGAAGAGGTTGAATGGTGAGTAGCGTCTCTTGTTGTCTATGAAGACCTGAAGTTTTTGTTAGTCATATTGCTATTGTAGTTTTGTACATTTGGCCCTTAAGCATGAATCATGTTGACACTGAAGCCCAGATGGAACACAGCTTTTTTTCTCTCTCGTTTTTTTTACTACTCTAGTCAAAAATGCTATGAAAAAGGTGATTTTTTTTACAGTTTTATTGTATACATAATATATGCAGACTTGAGATGATATAGCGCAGATAATGCTAATACTATGAATATGCACATCACATGCAATTTAGTCAAGGGGTTTTAATATGAATTCAGTCCACCATCCAGTCTACGTCCTCATACACATACAAAAAAACTAGCACAGCTTTAAATTTTCCTATTCTTCAATATATTATTGCTTGCTTGATGTTACTTTATCCATCCATCTTTTATTCTGTTTTGTATATCTTAATTGGTTTTGCAGTCTTTCAGTGTCCTAATTACTTTTGTTCCTCACATATTTCCTTTGTCTCTCCGTGGACTAGGCCTCCAGAGGCGGCGTCTCATCCCAGCTCCCTTACCGGACACCTCCTCTCTGGCGAAGTCTGGGACCACGGGCCAGTGGGTGGACCTTCCCCCTATGTCCGGGCCACTGAAAGAGCCTTTTGAGATCAAAGTGTATGAAATTGATGACGTGGAAAGGCTTCAGCGAAGAAGACAAGAAAAGATAGAAGAGGTTAAAATGGGTTGCCTGGGTGTTGTTTGGAAACTGAAATCCAGTTCAGTGCATAAATATTAACCTTAGGCTACGTTTACACGACAAACGATGTAGTCAAAAACGGAAAAGTTTTTCTCTTGCATTTGTTAAAAAGTTTCACGTATACACGACAACATTTTCAAAATGATTCACGTTTACACATATCCATGAAAACGGCCAAAAATGCTGTATTACATATGCTAGGCCAGTAGGTTGCCACTGTCACCTTGTTAGTAAACAGTACCTGTAGGGGAGTGACGATTATATGTTGTATATGATGCGTCTTTGCTGTTGGTTGTAATATTGGTGAAGTAAATCCACACTTTGGTGAAGAAGCATTAGCAAACTCTTGAGCAGCAACAACAGTACCATGTACTCCGCCATTGTTGTATGTGTTTGTTCGCGTTTGCCTTTAAAATTCTCATGTACTGCATGTCTACATACCTAACGTACTATGCGTGTGCATGTCACCATTTTCAAAGATTCCCATATTGGGTGTTTACATGGAAACAATGACGGAGGCGTTTTCAAAAACTTGCACTTTTAAACCCGTTTTCAAAAATATGCGTTTTCCCAAAACGCCATTGTCGTGTAAACAAACAGGCAAAACGCATAAAAAAGTTTCTAGTTTTTGGCTGAAAACATTGTCGTGTAAACGGCCCCTTAGTCCTTTCTCATAGGAATGTAAAAAATGTTGGATATGCTTATGCATCTTACATAGGAAAGTTACAATATATGATGAATAATACATAGATGAATAACTATGTATAACTATGTTTGCACAGTGCATAACTGAGATGTCAGAGAACAGTTTTGTCCATAACTAGCTTCACAAAGATTGCTTTGATCTAGGATGAATTATAGTTCAATATTATTAGTTCAGAAATATGCTCCATGTATCATATTCAAACTCTAGACACTGAATGAACATTTTGGCCCTTTACTTCTTATTAAAAAGTATTAAAATAATGCTTAGGGCCTTAACCTGCTAGTAAAAGGAGAGGGGAAAAATGGTTGTTTCTTTGGGAAAAACGGTTTACATTTGAAACACTGGAGTGATGAAAAGTTAAATATCTGGAATTAATTGGTTTTGTCAGAAGCAAGCAAGAAAGGGTGTTAAACTGCAGGAGTAAAATGATGCAGTTAAAAGAATGTTATCTTTTCTATCATTAAATCAGCAGGGTAATGTACTAACATACATCTAAGGAGATAATCTTTAGTTTGTCTGTCAGTGTTTTTGAGACCAACTGGTATTGCAATGGACAAGATTTACCTTGTAGCATGTACCTTCTATAGCATTAGTGAACAGGAGTGTTTATCCAGGCATAGGGGTATTATAATATTATTGGATAACAGGAGTGCATGTATGAAATTGATGACGTGGAAAGGCTTCAGCGAAGAAGACAAGAAAAGATAGAAGAGGTTAAAATGGGTGGCCTGGGTGTTGTTTGGAAACTGAAATCCAGTTCAGTGCATAAATATTAACCTTAGGCTACGTTTACACGACAAACGATGTAGTCAAAAACGGAAAAGTTTTTCTCTTGCATTTTTAAAAAGTTTCACGTATACACGACAACATTTTCAAAATGATTCACGTTTACACATATCCATGAAAACGGCCAAAAATGCTGTATTACATATGCTAGGCCAGTAGTTGCCACTGTCACCTTGTTAGTAAACAGTACCTGTAGGGAAGTGACGATTATATGTTGTATATGATGCGTCTTTGCTGTTGGTTGTAATATTGGTGAAGTAAATCCACACTTTGGTGAAGAAGCATTAGCAAACTCTTGAGCAGCAACAACAGTACCATGTACTCCGCCATTGTTGTATGTGTTTGTTCGCGTTTGCCTTTAAAATTCTCATGTACTGCATGTCTACATACCTAACGTACTATGCGTGTGCATGTGTGCAGGAGTGCATGTATATCCCCTCATCTTAGTATAGCTTCTGACATTCTTTTCGTCTTTGCTCCAACAGTCAGTTCAGGATGATGAGAAGGTATGTTGATTAACTGGCAAGGATGTAACTCGATTATATAAATGAATCAGACTGTAACGCAAGAATTCTTCCATTACAATGGCAGGAAAATATCAGTATTATTGTAATTCTGTAACCCATGCTTCCTTTGTGCAGAAAATGTCACAGTCAGGGAAATATTGAAGTAATTTTATTGAACCAACATTGTACCACATTTTTTTCTTCTAGTCAATCCAGATAAGCCTGTGATATGGGACTGTCATTTTAAACATTATGTCCATCTTCTGTCCACAGGGCCTGATGAATTTTAACACTAATTTGAAGGTTCTTGAGAAACGGCAGCAGAAAATCACAGATCTCATAGCCAAGCATAAGACTCTGAAAGAAGAGCTGGAGGACACGAAGTCTAGATTAATGATGGATCCCAGCAAGTGGATTGGAGAGTGTAAGTGTTATACCTTTACACTAAACTTGTGACTTGAAGTGCTTCTTGTAGATAAAGATGAAAATTAATGCTAAATACTTGCAGTCCATTTCTTTGTAATGACTCTGTTCTGGTTTGTTTTGCAGTCGAGGTGGATCAGGATTTGGATCAGGAGTCGCAAGAGTACTTAGAAACATTGGAGCAGGCTACGGCTGAACTGGAATACTACGTCAACCTATGCAAGTCCCGCGTCATGATGGTGACCTGCTTTGACATCCGAGTAGCATCTGACGTGCAGGAAGGATCGCAAGAGGTGGAGGTTTAAGAACAGAATGTGGTGATCGATGGACACTGACAAAGAGATGGAGGAAGACAGGACCCTGGATGTCTAAAAGGAAGGATAATGAAATGTAGTAGCTGGTCCGGAGATTCTGAGGAAACACAAATGGATCAAAGGATGATCTTTATAATAGGATGGAACACTGAATTCTGCATGATGTAGGAACTTATCTTGTGGAGAAGAGAAAACTGTTCTGGTTATATGCAGTGCCTCATAATAAACATGGAATAGACTTACTCAAATGGAAATCCAACAAGCTTTCATGCGTTTGACGCATTTCCTTACACAAGGAAAGAGAAGAATCATTCTCACTACCGAAGAGTTATTCAACCACACCACAAAGTGCCTTTTTCATATGACTGATTTGTACATTTGTTGTCAATCATTATTTTTTCTACTGGTGCTAGTGCTATGACCAGCATACCCAAGCCGTACCATATTTTTTGTTATTTTATTGCATTGTATAGTGTATTTATATGATCATACAGTGTGTGAAATATCATTTTGGGTGCAAAAGGAGAGCAATAAAGCTGACTTTCCATGCTTTGCTTTTGCCTCCTGAACTATCACCTCTGTCAGCATATTGTTATTAAACCTTTTGAGCCTTATGTTGTATTTGTAGTTTTCTGTCTGAGTGTTTTTTTCTACTTTTCAAATCAAGTATCTGTCTTTTTAAGGAACACAGTAACATTCAGCAATGGACAAAAACTTGACTTTTCCAAACCGGACTGAAAATGGATGCATATCCGACTTTAACATGTTTATTTCTCCGAGAGAATCGTATAGTTGATTTGAATTGGTACTATGTTTTCACAGCCATGAATGTATGTTAAAACATCTGAATGAACAACAGAAAAATCCCCAAGAATGTAAAATCTTAAGCATTGTTATTGGTTTTTATCACATAAATACATGCAAGTCAGTGTCATTTTTATGCTCACGATGGATGCGTGTTGCTTGAGAGGTGTGATCTATTAAAATGCAGATTGGCTTCTTGTTCTTGTTTACTTTAAATAGACATTTTGTCAAAGGGCATTCACCAGTGTAACCTGACATGTCTAGCTCAGTCTTTCTTTGTGGACACAGAGTGTATGCTGCAGCATTTAAAGAGCTGTGGGTGTAATTAAAGAGGTGTGAGGTGACATTTGTGTGGTACAGGAATGACTCTTTTCCATACCCATTCAGGCAACAGCATCTTAAAAGTAACCATAAAATATCTGATGAAATTTTAAACACTGTGGCCCGCTCAGTGGCATATTTGGTGCTGTTAATACACACTTTTTAAAGACTAAGGGAATATAGATTCTGTCATTAAAATCTTGACAGTCCATGTACCCAAACAATACGGTCCAGTCCACCATGCATTGCAGGTTTTATTAACTACACTGTGGATGAATATTCAAGCCTTAGTCCTATGCATCCATGCAATCATGGTCTTGAACACACAACCTCAGCAAATGCAACAGGAAGCATTTAGCACAAATGTCTGTCTCATAGGCTAGCCTTCACAGGATATACTGTAAAATGAGTATTTTCAGCGCTTAATGTGCTGTTTAATAACTGCTGTAAAAGACCACCTGCTTTTCTATGATGTTGAAGACGTCATCACAGAAATTTGCTGGTGAAAGCGATTCAGTGTTTTAACATGTAGATGCCAGACTTTCCTGTTATTTGTCTGTCAAAGGCTGTGAATGAACACTGACGTTAAGAAACTCAAAACCTTTTCTTGGATTTATTTACCTTTATAAACACTCTCAGGCCTTTTTCAAGATGCTGCATGAGATTTGTATTTTTTTTTTCTAGACTTTATTCTTCATCTTTGAATTTTGTAATGATTATGCTGACATTCACTATACTTTACGAACATGGATTTAACTGACACCAAACTGAAAGTTTATTATTATTATTATTTTTATGAAAGCTGACAATGTATGTTGCATCATGTTTCATATCAATTCATATTTTCTAAATTTTTTGGTTTTGTAAAGAATTTTCTGATCCTCTGTATAAATGTATTATATGGCAGCTTGGGATAACACTGTTTTTCTTGTGAATAAATATGTCCTTCTTATTTGTCTTGGTCTGTCCATTTATTTTCTACAGATATTTCATGAATATGTATTTCATTATTTAGATGTGTTTTTCATAAAAAAAGTGATTTTTTTTTGTTTGTTTTTAGTTTATTTTTCTGAAGAAAATTTCAAGAAACTCTTCAAAATTCTAGGGTGTTGTGGGTTAGCATTAGCATTAAAGAATTAGTTCACTTACAAATTAAAAATTTCCTGATAATTTACTCACCCCCATGTCATCCAATATGTTTACATCTTTCTTTCTTCAGTCGAAAAGAAATTAAGGTTTTTGATGAAAACGTTCCAGGATTATTCTCCTTTTGTGGACTTCAAAGGCTACCAAACAGTTGAAGGTCAAAATGACAATTTCAGTGCAGCTTCAAAGGTTTCTACACGATACCAGATGAGAAATAAGGGTCTTATCTAGTGAAATGATTGATAATTTTCTAAAAAGAAAGAAAGAAAGAAATTATATCCTTTAAAAACACTTCCGTCCACATCACATGTGACCTTTTCAAAGTGATTATGTATTACGTGAAGTCATGGATGCGCATCGCAGAGTAATGCAAATTTGTGTTTATAAAGGATATATATATATATTAGAAAGTGACAGTTCATTTCGCTAGATAAGTCTTTATCGTGTAGAACCCTTTGAAGCTGCACTGAAACTGTAAATTTGACCTTCAACCGTTTGGTAACCGTTGAAGTCCACTATAAGGAGAATAATCCTGGAATGTTTTCATCAAAAACCTTAATTTCTTTTCAACTGAAGAAAGAAAGACATAAACATCTTGGATGACATGGGGATGAGTAAATTATCAGGAAATTTTAATTTGAAAGTGAACTAATCCTTCAATAATGATAAAATCTGCAAACATCAGTAATATTAAAATGAAAATTATATATGATAATATTAGTTTAATTTAAAATATTGTTAAAAAGATTTGATTGCAGTCTTATTTGCTTAGCTATCAGGTTTGCATTCTCACCAGTAATTGGACAAAATATTGTGGCATTTTGCAAAACATCATGACTGTCACACTTTCTAAAAAAGCTAGTGCAGATTTTGGTTTCTGAATATGTTTAATTGTCATGTCAGCAGAACATCCCTCACTGTTTTGTTTGTAAATAAAGAACACTTGTGTTATTTTCCATGTTTACAAAAGAAATGCCTTTCAAATATGGTAAATGTCAAGGACAAACATATGGCTAAAAATGTGATCATAAACTAGTTTAGTTTATAATATATCTGCCAGAACTTGTTTAGTTCCATTTTTAACTACTGTGCCTTATTGAATCGTAAATATTTTGTTGTTGAGTATTAATTCACACAAAGTTGAAATTTATTCCAATGCCAAGCTGCTATTAAAACATAGTCGAATTCTAGTTTATAAATAAATAATTATAGTTTAGTTTATCCATCTTGGTAAACAGAGCAAGAGATATATAAAGAATGAAAGATATGTCAGCAATCCACAGGTGTTGGACAGAATTATAGAAGGGGATGAGCTGTGTCGGCAAACCAGCACCTCACAGATTCACACGAAAACGCATGCACATGCATTCAACATGGTCCAGTCACCTCATCATCCTATTGTGTTGCACCAGCTCTGATTTTCACACACGAATAGTCTGTTTGATTGGGCATACACACAAACGCACACACACACTTGAGCACACGTGCACAAACACACGCAAATGCAAAATGCACAGCTCACGTTTTGCAATTTATCAACCTAACAAAGATAACACCTTGGCTTTCTTCTACAAAGAGGTTGTGTATGGTTCAGGTATTTTTCAGTTCACACTGCACATCGAAAACACACAAGGCCATCATTTAAAATAAAATGCAGGTCTTTAACCAAGCTGCACAGCATGCTAATGCTAGCTGGTTACATTGTACATATGTTGACATTTCCCTGGCCCTATAATTCCCTCAGCCTTTCTGTCTTCATTCCACTGAAAGCAGCAATAATGATTTGGCTATTGTGTTGCAACAGCTGGTCACTGTATTGCTAATCAAATCTGTAGCCTTTAGCCTGGAGGACCCTGGGTGCTTTTTGACAGCAGGAAAGAGTGCCAAATCACTCCAATGACAATGATTAAAATGTACACACAATCTATTCTGGGATACTGTTTTGTATTTCTGTGTCATTTATTACTGGTATAATCACCATAACTGGGAGTGACAATAAGACTACATAGGTTCTGGGCATATTATCACATACTTTGATACTTTACAGCGTATGTGCTGTAATAGAGCAAACTTGTTTTAGACGTAAAATTGCTTTAGAAGGTTTAGAACGGTGGTTGGCAACAGGTGGGCCAAAACTGGCCCACCGGCAATAATATCAGGCCCACGCCCGCAGCCAGATTATTCTGATAGTGACTGGTTCTGAAATAGATCTGTTATGACAGCAACAGTTAACATCACTCTGTGCATGACGTAATAGCGTGCCTCCAGCACGCAAACAGTTAAAAAATAAAAATAAAAATGCTGTTTAGTAAGCGAGGATGCCAAGGAAGTGTAAAAGAAGGCTACATCAAATAATTACTACAATAAGTTAGGCTCCATTGTGCAACAAGCAAATTAAAATGATATACATTTATTATTCACAATATGGAAAGAGGAAATAAAACATAGTTCATTAAGAGCAGGACTCAAACATTAATGGGTTTGTTCAAGTTCTCTTTTATTTTTTGAGGTATTTTTATCACCATATCTCCATATGTGTGTTTTAGCAAGGCGGTGTTGCAATTTGCAAGTGAATGAAGATAGCCTTACTTGCCAGGTAACGTGTCACTACACTGCTTTATTAATTTATCCAGTGTAAAATGACTGTCCTACTACAGGATTTAACATAGAGTAACAGCTCACTACCAGTTACAAAAGACACTGTAACAGTCTGTCACAGGCATTTCTAGTTTAATTTTTTAGTTTCAATTAATTTCTCAAATTATCCTTTGACTATGTTTTGGCCCACCATCTAGTGGATATATATATATATATATATATATATATATATATATATATATATATATATATAATATATTATATATATATATATATATATATATTGGCTTGATGCAGACCCCTGGTTTAGAATATGGTGCACAAGTTGTATGGACTTGTTTTTAAGGTGTGTTTTTGAGAGCATCTAAAACCTTCAACCTTCAACCTCCCCCAGTTCCACCTGTCCAGATGCTATCCAGATGTTATCCTGTCTGACTTTGCAACTACATGCCAACTGAATCTCATTCATTTGCAACTACATGTCAACTAACTTTAATTAAGGTATTAGTAGATTATTAAGTTACAATTAGGGTTATGGTTAGTAGAATAAGTTGACATGTTCATGAAAAAAGTTACTTATAGTCAGTAGATTGTCTGGGGACAATGCAAATAAACTGTTAACTGTCAGTTAACAGTCTACTGATACTCTAATGACTGCTAGTTGAAAAGTGTCACGGTTCATGGGTCAGTGTGCTCATTTCTGTGTATGTGTGTGTATCCACTCATTGTGCTTTTCAGCGTTGCCTATTTACCGTGCACCTGACGAACTAATCAGAGCAGTCACAGGTGTAGCTCGTCTGCACTGCCTGTATCTGTCTGGCATTTCTGTGGACTGTTGTCAGATCATTGTTGCTCATGTCCTGTCTTGCTTTCTGTCAGTTCTCCTGATTTCTCCTGGTTGCTGTTTTCTCTCACTCCTGGATGGTTTGGACTGGTCAGATTTATTTCTCTGCCTGAGCTGGAGACTCTGCGCTTTCTATAGTCCTTCTGCTGTAGCCCCACGTTGGAGTTGTCTAATAAAGACCATCTTTATTCACTTGCAATTGGATCTTGTGTTTCTGTTTCATGACATACAGTAGCTGCAAAGTTACTTATAGTTAGTAGAATGTCTAAAGTGAAACTGTCAAAAATGATGTATCAAAATAAAGTGTTGCCTTAAAATATTGATTTATGTTAAATGTACAGCTCTGCAACATAGCATTTGTGAGCTGTTGGGAATGTAGGGATACAAAGTCTTAAAAATAACAGGCACTCATGAAAATAGAGAGATATACTGTAGAATAGATATATGCTAAAAAACTGTGCCTACAAACCTCCACAGGGGGCGTGCGCACACACAAACACACACACTCTCACAAACACATACTGTCATAGACGTACTGTACACACAAAGCTACCTTAGTGTGTATGGAAACAAAATATATATATATATATATAATATATATATATTTTATATATATATATATATATATATATATATCTTTTTTTTTATTATTTTTGTATGTGTATGTTTGTATACTCAAGATAGCATCATATTTGTCACATTCATGTTGTATTTCCTGACGAGTCCATTCATGCTCATGCATTATTAACTTATATAGCCAACTACTCTGGGGTGTGTGTGTGTGTCTAAGCTCTCGCTAAGGGATCTCAGTTTTTAGAAAGACCCACAGCTCCTGCACTCTACCCATCAGAAGTGGAGCCGTTACCACGGATACATTCTGAAGCTGCTGTAGGGAGATGTGCTACACTGCTGAGTCTATGGTTTCAAAGGGCCATTTTGACCCTGATGCTGAAATGAGAACCTGCAGAGGATAGAACGTGACAGCAATGTGATGAGGAGTAGGTTCAGAGAAAAGTCAGGAGAAACCTCAGCAGTCCAGAAGCAATCCAAAATATATTCATGTGAGTTTGAAGTCTGGAATAAATCAGGAATATACAAGGAAAATAACAACTGAATATTTCTCAAAAACAACAATTTCTTAACAAATCTTCCCAGAATATATATCTAGCTCAGTCATAAAACTCCTTTGCTTTCAAAATTTACATTAAATAGTATGGTTTAGAGTTTGCTGTAAATTGGTCCTACAGTGCGAATATCAAAATCAACTGCGGGTGACAGATCCTTTTCTTATTTAGCGCCCAAACTCTGGAATCACTGGAATCAATCTACCTAGTGTTGTTCGGGAGGCAGACACACTCTGTCAGTTTAAATCTAGATTAAAGACCCATCTCTTTAATCTGGTTTACACATACTGTAACACACTATCACATTTCTATAATTCAAATCCGTTGAAGGACTGTTAGGCTGCATTAATTAGGTCAACTGGAACCGGTAACACTTCCCATAACACCCGATGTACTCGCTACGTATCTATGCTAATATTAGTCTTTTTCATTCTTTTTACGAGGTCACTATAGCCATACAGATCCAGTCTGTATCCAGCTCAGATGGTCACTGTAGCCACCCAGATCCAGTCCATATCCAGTCCAGATGGTGGATCAGCACATAAAGACAACCTCTACAGCCCTGAATGTCAGCAGAGACCATGTCAACTAGATGCGCCCCAGAGAGAGATTTTTCTACTTAATGCACTTTAATTGTGCGGAAGTATTGCTGTCCAACTAAATATATACTGACATATATTTGATTGTGCCAAAGTGGAACAATTGCAAGTGTACTTCAGGTACACTTTCAAATATCTTGCTTTTAAAGACCAATATTATTCAAAGATCATACAATCCTTATCAATAGTGACATTAAAACACATTTTAGGCCTAATATTAAGAAATATGCTTTGTGAACAAGTAGTACACCAAATAAAGTTTAATTATATTTTTTATATCATTAAGTCTCAAGCGATATGTCAGTAAATATGTTAACAGATCTGAACTAAACTTGATATAAAATAAATGTATTTTAAATACATATATATTTTGTTTTGTTTTTACTAGGGTACTTTGCTCATAAATTGAAAACTACTTACATTCCACTAATGCAGCAGCAGCAGCAGCATATCTTACATGCTCACAGCAGCATGTCTGGTTGTCTACTAGCAGTAGCAAGTCCATTTTTGTTCAGTAGCAGCTTGCATAGCATATCTAGTTCAAAAGACCAAATATTTATCATTCATGATTGAAATATAAAGATGACAAAAAGTACATTTAAAAGCCTGAATATAACATTTTGGGTTACTGAAAAATGTAATGAATAATTATGTTATATTCTAGAATATTTTATAATAATAAAAAAATGTTTTAACCCAAAATTTTTATTAGACATAATCATTTACTTACCTTCCAAATAACATTGACTCTTGTCTCTTGTCACCACATGCAATTTTCTGAATGTTATTACAGAGTGATTCTTGTCTTTCGTAACCAAATAAATATTTTTGAATGTTTTTACAGTGGAATTACAGTGGATTTTTATAATTCACTAATAATTATAATTCTATTATAATTCTATTAGAATTAGACTTAATTCAAGTCAGCTCCTAACACAAATCTGTTTTATGACTTGTGTGTTGTGTGGTATCTAGTACACATTTAGTATGAACCACTTTTGTCTTTTATGGTAAATGAAACCAGAATGCTTAGAAAAAAGAATGTTTATGTAAGTTACAAAGTGTCGTCACCAAGCAGGAAACATTATTTAACATTATGCTCCCAGCAATACCGAGCACACAGACCAAGAGCAAGTGATTGTTAGATTTACTTCCTCTTGTCATTTCTAATGAGTAAAGTCTTCAGTACCTTAATGACACAGGGTCTCTCAGTTGGTCACTCCCATAAAAACTCACAGTTGATTTGTGAGGGAACTGAACCAATCCTTATACTGCTTAGGTAGATTAAGGAAAACATTATCATGCCCCCATAATTTATTTTGGTTTACACCTGACATGAGGTTCATGGTTTAATTTAGCCAGAGCAGTATTTACACTTCCATACTAAAAGTTCTCCTCCACACCTTGACTTTTTATGCTGCTTCATGTTTATTGGTTCAAGTAGATTGATAAGATTTGTCAGAATAAAGGATTCAAACGTTATTAAATTAAATTGCAATGTTCTACAACAAACTGTTTAATTTTATTTAATTTTATTTAATTTTATTTAATTTTATTTAATTTTATTTAATTTAATTTTATTTAATTTTATTTTATTTGTTGTACCTAAAAACATGCAAACAAAAATAAAAAAGTTTCTAAAATAAAATAAAATAAAATAAAATAAAATAAAATAAAATAAAATAAAACCCAAAGTCATGAATGTTCAGATTATTATTAATAATAACAATAATAATATGCAGACCTAGACTTTTTTTTTCAGCCTTTGATAATGTGGGATTTTTTGTGCCACCCATTGTCTCTGCAAGTTGGAAAATTAAAACAGAATTTATGATTGCCCTCCAGTCAAGGGGTACAGGAGCCGAGCATTGTTAGAGGAGCAGCAAGAGTAGGGATTTACTGCTTTGCAATCAGGCAGAGTTCACATTCTAAAGCAGGGGCCTGCTCTTTTAAGAAGAGCAATAAACTCAGCCAAATGCTGCCACTTACTCTAAGTAATTAGAACAAGCTGGTTCAGAAAGAGACCTTAAACTACCTGAGTGTGTGGGTTAGATTTAGTGCTCGCACATGTCTCGCCCTGCCCAGGGTTGCTTCAGGGGTGCTGTAACTATTGACAGACCCTAACTAACACACATATCACTATCCAGCGGGTCAGTTCTACCCACTGCTTTAAGATGAGCCTTCCCATGGGACTATGAATTTTAGTGCTGTCTTATGCTGGAAGACTGGAGGCTATGAAGGCTTTCCAATGCATTAAAAAAGAGCTCACATTGGCGAGCATGATTTTGGAAAGTATGTTTATCAAATCACAGTAGTAGTAACTGTTAATGGAAAAGTTCTTATTAAAATAAAAGTGCTGTCATCATCCAATCACTGTTATGTCACTCGAAAAACACATTTAAACACACACTTCAGATTATTGCCATAAAGGGTGTAACCATGAGGTGTTCATATGAGAACTTCTATATTTGCGTATACAGCCACAGTGCAACACACTCAACAAAAGACTGATGAGAGATTTGAGTGATCTTTTGTATATCGTTAATGATTTTTTAATTGTGATTGTTTTCAGTTTTTTTTAAAAAATTGATATTTTAAGGTATTTTTCTTTCTTTCTTTCTTTCTTTCTTTCTTTCTTTCTTTCTTTTTTCTTTTTTCTTTCTTTCTTTCTTTCTTTCTTTCTTTCTTTCTTTCAGCAAATCTCATGATTTTCTTATTCCCATATGTAATATATGTTTTTGGAGAGTCATATTTGGTGACATTTTACAGCCTGAACTAACCTTGCCTTGTCATAAAAAGGTCAAATATTGATATTTTAAAGGTGTCATATGATGCTTTTTAAAAGATCATTATTTTGTGTATTTTGTGTAACAGAATATGTTGACATGCTTTAATGTTCAAAAAACACATTATTTTTCAAATACTGTACATTATTGTGGGTCCTCTATGCCCCACCTCTCTAAACGCGTACTTTTCTACAAAGTCCCTCCTTCTGACAAGCGGAGTCTGCTCTGATTGGCCAACTGACCCAGTGCATTGTGATTGGCCGAACACTGCAAGCACTCGTCGGAAATGTTATGCCCCTTTCCATAATCGCGAGCTTCATCTTTCAAAATAAATGTAAAGACAGTTAATAATGTCCTTAGTTTTACCATCAGTTCAAGTCTGAAAGGGGAACAGAGTTGTGTGACAGGCACAGTGATGAAGCTCCTATGTGTTTGCAGTACACAAGCCACGGACGGTTAAGACAGCGGACTCCACTGTGTGACCCTGTCTCTCTCACACACGTGCGAGCACACACACACACACGACATGCAAAACTCTGCATTTAAACAGTCAATAGCAAATACTTAAACTAATAACAAAACACACTTGCAGTTGCTGATTTGGAAGCGCCAGATTGTCGTAGCAAAGTCAGAATTCCCTCCTCTCCTAGGATCACGTAAAGGATGTCCATAAAATGCGTTGCTGTTCTGTTGGAAGTAATCTTGAAGATTCCTAAATGCATCTACTTTCCAAATAAAGAGCTTTTGCTTTCGCCTAGATACGTACAGCATCTCCTGAAGATGAAACCACGTCTTCTATTCGGGTTGCATTACGCAAATATTTCCACATAGTGACATAGAGATGTGGGGGCGTGTTTGAATGAGCTGTTTTAGGGGTGTGTGGCAGAGTCTTAACTTTGATAAATAATATCTCTTTGGGTTTGAGACTTTAGTCTTTGCAACTTTACAGATCTTCTTCATGCACCAAGGGTTTGTAACACTTCAAAGAGAAAGGAAAAATTGAAATCACATCATATAACCCCGTTAAGAGATTTATTAACCTTGACACACAGTTACACAGTCTACAAGGGCCCTCTCTGCAAGATAATTTCCTGTTATTTATGTATGTATGTATTTATGTATGTATGTTTGCTGCACCACATGAATCCGATTTGGTGGACAAAGTTTTTCAAAAATAAATAAACAGTGACAAAGCTTTATTAATATATAGTTTTTTTTTTTTCTCAGAAAAAGAAAATAAACAATTATGCTAAACTGCTTAAAGTTTTTTTAAATGTATTCTTTTCATAAGCCTTTTTTTCTTTATTATGATATCAGGACAGTTGTATCACCCTAGTATTTTATTTTATTTTTTTTTTACTTTATACCCCCAAACAAATTTTAATGCAGAAAAAAAAAAACATGATCATCAGAGATGAGGTGTATTTGATGAGTTGTAAATTGATGAGGTTGATTAAATTGCAGAAACAGATTAAAATGCCAAGCAATCCCTTTAAAGTTAGGTCATTATTAATATAATACTGGCATAAATGTGGCTGTCAAGTGTGACATTGGCTTTGTGAGGATGGATGGGGACTTGTCAGCTCAGTTTGCAAGCTAATGTTAACCCAGCCACTACTCAGAATCTCTGCGTAATAGAGATGTTTGGCAGACACAGTTCTGATCCAGACTGACAGCAACCTGGCAGCGGCCAGGCCAAGGCTGCTATATCCTCTTCATTATCCCTTCTCTGCTCTCACCCCCCAACCGAGCTGCTGCATACAGTCAGACTGTATCGCTGCTGGAGGAGTATTCAGAGAGAGGTGACCCTTAGATCGACCACTGAGAGAGAGAATTGTGCTAATTAGGCTCACACAATGCCTTATAACCAAACAAACCTGAAGCCAACATCCTCATGTCTTTATCATGCTCCTCTATTTTTTAGTAAAAACATAAATTGGTTCTTGGTCAGTAGTTTAGTACCTATTTCTGCTTATTTTAATAAAATTATCTTATAATCAGAGATTGTAAGGGGTGGGTTTATTCAAAAACTCTAGTTTTGACCAACCAGAACACCTCAGCAACCATACAGTAACATGAAAATAAAATAAAACAAAACAAAATAAAATACGGAAAAAGCTATGGAAAAACCTGTTGATTAAATTGGCAGGTTTGGAAGAGAGAGAAAAAAAATACAATTTATAATGTATTTTATATATATATATATATTATATATATATATATATATATATATATATATATATATATATATATATATATATATATATATATATTACTTCAATTAAACAGTAAATTGAAGTTCCCAGAATTCAACTATGTGGCAGCCAACATTTGACTTTTTTTTCTTTTCTTGTTAGTTATGTACATTAGGGTTTTATGTTACATCTCATGTTTTTAAATGATTGCTTATTGCATATTTTATTGCCGTGTGACACAGTGATCGTGTTTTATATTTGCACTTTCTGTATTAGTTTAACTCAGCTTTTGAAAAAAACTACTTGTGATGGACTCATTATGTGATTTTCTCATTACCACCTCTGTTTTAATGTGGTTGTCATCACTAATATCAAGACAAAACAATAACAACAACAACAACAAAGTAAGTTAATGAAACACACCAATCATTGTTCAGGTCCTCCGACAGATTGTGGTAAAAAACAGCACCCTGGTATTAATGAAATTTTAACAGTAAAATCACAGAGGCATTTTGATAGATACTGTATAATGCATCTTATTCTAAGAAGAAGAAATGATGGTGTCTAATGTGCGCCATTCAGTGTTTTACTCTCCAGTCCTGTACGTGGCAGAAATGCATGTTTTATGTTGGTGTGTAGAAGTAGAAGAAACAGCAGCATGTTTTCTCAAAGAAAAGTTTGAAAAATGTTCAGCATGTTCCATTTACAACTCATAAGAAAACACTGGCATATGGGTTTGGAATTGCATAAAGGTTTGTAGATGATGACAGAATTTTATTTTTTAGGTGAATTGATGCTTTTTGAACAAATTGTTCATATTCTGAATTTTAGACCATCAGCCATGACAAACATATGATTTAGGTTGCTGGACTTCCATTTGTGTGTCGCTTATGTTGTCATAGACACTCAGGAATCCCATATGTCGTGAAATATGTAACCTTCACACTGCAGTTGTTGCACAACAGCTAGAGCTTCCTTCTGCAGCTTTTTCCTCCTTCAGTTCGCACACATGACCGCACTATAATCAGTGTTTGGAATGCAGTCGATCACAGCGCTTGAGATTAGAATCAGACAACTGCACATGGCTTGTTATTTAGAATGCAATGTTTGTAGGTCTGGTCATTTGGGAAATGTCAATTTCAAAGCTTGTGTGTCTTGTGGTGAAAGGAAATAAATTAGTATTAAATTGTTTGCATACAAGGAAAGAAGTTGACGGGAACAGCAAGCTGTAATGGCAGAAATCAGTTGTCTTGCATTTTAATGACTTCTAGCATGGCTATCAGTGCTGTTTTTCATAGTTTATGAAACATGCTTAATAAAATTCAGTTTGGAAATTTCAGTTCAGTTCAGAGTCAAAGTCTAGGACTATTCAAATAATGATTCTTTCTGATTGTTTGTCATTGATATTGTTAAAATATAACCACGTATACATGTATAAGCATGTATAACCATTTGTACCAAATATAAACATGAATAATGGTGATATATATATTCATAATGATACTTTGATTAATAGAAAGTTAAAAAGAACAGCATTTTTTAAAAATAATTTACATTTTTACTGTCACTTTTGATCAATTTAATGTGTCCTAGCTGAATAAAAGTATGTGTATGTGTATATCACTAATCCCAGGCCAAATAATCAACAATCCAATTTAGGGATTTAATGGCAGCTAGTGTGAATATCCTTACAAGAAGCTTAGACTCCACTGGGCCTGTGTTACTAACAGATGGACTTCTCTAATGATAAAGACCCTTTTAATTATACTGTCCATGGACGTTTATTCACCTCGTATGGCCACCTCCCTAATAAAAATTCATTGAGCGGACTGGCCTTGCAGCAGGCTCACAGCATCTGCCATCTGGTGGGCTGGGGGCTCTATGATGGCAAAGTGGCACCCTCGTTTCTTCCCACTTTAGTGAGCCAGTAAGGGGCTGGGGGAATCGAGTGAGGAGCTGGATCAAGTGAGGCGGTGTGGGGGTTTCTCTTGTGTCACCTTACACCACCTTTGTTGGTTTGGGTTATTCTTCATGCATGTTAAACTGCTTTAATGTAATAGTGACAACAGATAAATCAACAGGGAATGAGGGTCATGTAGCACCCCATTGCCAAGCACTGATTAAAGCTATGGATGCGGTTTTTCCCTGCTAGGATAACCAGTTTTGCATCCTGGGATCATTGTTAAAAGCATGTACTTTTTACCTTCCTAATGTAATTAACCACTGATTTCACCATCAAAATGGGATCAACCAAAGTGCATAAACTTTTAATCCATCTGTTAGGCTTCCACTTTAAATCATTATCTTCATACAGTAGAACAATTTTCAAGATGCAAAACTAACAAGCAATTCAACTTTTGTCAATAAAAGAGTCATTATGAGTGAATTATAACATATTCATTGCTTTGATGTTTGCCTAGAAGTCAAGAGAAAATGCTTTAAATGTACAGTAGTCTCCATCTCAGCGACAGGTTAACTGTATTTTCTTCCTCACAGCCTACTCTCCATTATAGCAACATGATAAGATGAATTGGATTTATGAGCTGTGCTTGTTCTTGGATGAAATGCACAAATTGAGTATTTTTTCGTGTGCTCTTTGTACCCTTCTTCTTACTGGAATGCGTCTATTCCTGATTATGTTTCATTCGCAGGTGGACATTTGATTTAGCTGCGGCTTGATTGCTTCCTCTATCAAATAATGCACATATGGTCATAGTGTTTTCTTCTTTGGCAAACAAATTGGCTGCCTGCACATAAAAAGGAAAAGAGAAAAGAATGTGCTTTGAACATCTATAGATGCAGCAGAGTCAACTTTATGACAGAAATGTTCACTTCTGAGAAGAGTTTGAACATTAAAGTAGGCTACTACAGATGGGGTAAGGTGAAACTGGCCACACTTTCTCATTTCTCTCTCAAAACATATACATGTTGAAAGTGTTTTTCACACGTTTTTCAAAATTCTTCTAGACTTCCACCATGAAATAAACTTAGGTTCTATCTGCCTGTCTGTTATGTCTTTATATGAGCATCATCTTCATTTAAGTAGTGCTTCATTACTGTACATATTTTTAAAATAGTTTACACAGCTGGATGCTATATAGGCCAATTATATGTTTTCATGTTTGATCTTTCCAGAACATCTTATAGTTCTATATAAAGCAGTGAGTAAAACACTATTTGATCTTTTATAATACATCAAGAGTTTCACTGGGGCCTTCAGTATCAAAAGGTCTGAGGAAACTCATACCTTATTGGATAGCTAATTATTTTTCTTTTACAGCACATTTGCTTGATGAGAAGAAATGTAGAAAAAATCCCTAATGCCGCTGAAAATCATAATTCTGGATTTAATGGATGATCTTTCATGATGCACTGCTGCATGATGTGAAATTGTGTTTTATTGAAAGCTCAATAGCTGATTGGGAGGAATAGTTGTGAATGTCCTTACCCAGTAGCACAGATCACACGCTGAAGTGTTGTGAAATGTGTAGGTGTAAATGTGAGATGTGGATGTCAGTGAATATAGGGTAGCCAACACATGTCATGAAATGTAGGCAGTGAGTTATGATTTGGATTTGGATGTTCCTTAGAATGGTAGTCAGCAAATTTGTATCTATGGCTGAAAAAGGCTTTTGACTCTCAGTCTTATATTTTTAGAAATGTATAATACATTAGGCCTATATGTGCACTATTATTTAAAGAATTTTGGTTGGTAATTTTTTTCCCCTCAGTGTTTTTGAAATAAATCTTTTATGCTCACCCAGGTTCCCTGATGTGAAAATGAATAAATAAATAAATAAATACAAGGACAGATGATTTGTGAAATATTAGTATTATTTCAAATAACTGTTCTCTATTGTAATGTATTTTAATAAATAAAATAAAAATAATTTTTTACACATTTTTTGTGCTGTTGAAGATTAAAGTTTATGAGACTTGAACATATCTGTACTGAACAAAATGCTTTTTTTATTTTAATTTATTTTATAAATGTAACTTCTGTATACAGGGGCATCGCAACCCTGGAGGAAAAGGGCGGGGCAGAGTTCATAGGTGCCAAACTAACACAAACTACTGTTCAAAACTTTAGGATCAGTAACTCACACCAAGGTTGCAGTTATTTGATCAAAAATAAAGTTTAAACTGTAATGAATTGAATATTTATTTTACAGTAGTTTATTTCTGTTATGGCAAATATGAAATTTCAGCAATATTACTTCATCAATGTCATGTGATCCTTCAGAAATTATCCTAATATGCTGATTTGGTGCTCAAAACACTTTGAGTGGTAGTGTCACAAAACAGTTAAAACAGTTGAAAAAACACCTTGTCATTGTATATTTTGTTTCAGATGCAGTTTCAGTGTCACCTTTGCAGTGCAAAAATGGCTTAACTGGGTTATTAATTTATGCAATATGACTGATTGTCTTAATCTGGGGTCTGCTAAATAGGCATCTCTGTTCAATGCTATGAACCTTTTAAACTTTGACAAATTCAGGTAAATTTGTGGAAAAATGAGAAAAAGAACCCCCAGTGAACAATAAACCTGTCAGATTATTTTCCCAATGGCTTTATAAAAAAAACACGTAACTCAGCCTTCTCCCCAAAGATGTGCCTGTTATGTTTCATTATTTTTTGTTTGTGTTCATTTTTCCTCAAGTGCCTGAGATGAAATTGTTCTATTGATTTGTCTGGTGGAACAAATTAGACTCTGGCTCCGGAGACAAGCTAACCATTCATTTTGAACTGTTTAGATTACCTCCCACCTCGCTGGGCTCCGAACAGACATATCTTCCAAGGTTTAATTACCGCTGGTTACCTGACTGCTGTTACAGCTGAACACACACACATACTGCCCCTTTAATTAGGTGTCAGCTGTTTTAAGACTACAGCTCATTGATCAGGACATGATGGTTAATAAGAAGTGAAGCCCTGGTGCTTCTTTTATTGAAATAGATGATACTGAACTGGGTCAGGAAGTGACATCATATGAGGTATCGAGAGTTGCATGGGAGTTACAGGGCCCCTTGAGAGTTATCTGCTTTAACTTGATTATTTTTTCCTTTTTCATTCTGAAGAAAAGAAAATTCAACTTTGCCATTAAAGGAATAAACTACTGTATAGAAAATGCAGAATAAATAATGGTTACTTTATTTTTTCATCAAATAAACGCAACCCTGGTGAGCATAAGATAGTTATAGATAAAATAAAATCATGGAATTTTTTTTGTTTGTTTGTTTTTCAAGTCTCATACCTGGCTAAATGAGAAGTACTGTATCACTATTCTTCATCAGTAGACTGTAAAAACTGTTGTGTACATCTTTTCCAATTTGCAAAAATCTGTTGTCTACCCTAACTAAGGTCACCATGATTTATTATGCATTATTAACTCAAAAGCAAAAAACAAGAGTTGAAATAATGTCATGCTGGTGATATTTCTTAAGTGTTGCCTTCATTTTCTAGCTCTGACACATCTTCTGTGTCTCCATAAGTCTGACTCAAGCACTTGGATAATCCTACATGTGGACACCTGGTTGTGGGCTGGTGAATTGGCATTGTTGTTCTTCAGGATTGTGCCTGCAAGAGTTTTGGCAGAATCTCAATTCCCCTCCCCCTTCCACCGTTCAGCATCTCCTCACAGTTGTTCATGAATATGAATGAAGGGCGAGTCTTGCTAGAATCATTAATGTGCCGCAAGTCCACATAAATCACACCAATATAAAACTCCAAATGCTTTGCTAGTAAAGGTTGATGATAACAGGACAGGGGCTGAGTGAGACCAACATGATAACTTGGCTACAGAAGGTTCTCTAATACTGTATTGCATTCAACATTCTTAAAAAAAAAAAAAAAAAACACTTTCAGTCATGAGGCTTAACGTGTGGTCACATTTACTGTTGTTTGGCACTTTACTTTATTTATTCGTTTATTTTTTTTGTTTTGTTTTGGACAACATTCAGCCATGTTAATAGGAATCCAGGCAATCAGCAATTTTGTGTGATGCAACAGATTTCCCCATGCATATTTCACAACGAGTTCAAGTTGGCCGTGTTGAGTAACAGATAGCGGCTTAGTTTGAAAGTGGCTTCTGGTTGTGCTGTTCTTTATATATTGCAACAATATTGACAATAGACGACATAATACTTTGCAAAAATTTTAAAGATAAAAATGAAAATACATTTTGCTAATGTGACCACACCTTAAGCTAGTTATCTTTCAGTTTTTGTTCAATAATTTTTATGATATATTTTTATCCCCAACCCCCCCACACCCCCCATTTCATAAAGAACATTAATGGGTCTCATTCACTCATATGTGTTTATGAAATTATGATAAAATTTAGAAGAAAAAAATCCCATATTCCTCACCTTGGAGGCCTTAAAAACAAATACATTTTACATATGATTAGATATGGAACAAATACATTTTCCATAGTTTGTCATTGTCAATTATTTGCATAATTCATCTTCTTGAACAAGAAGTTTGCACTTTATTTTACAGTATGTGCACTTAATGTGTACAGTGTACTTAGCTAAAAAAGTACTGGTAATATAACGTTACTACATGGGTTAAGGTAAGATTTAGGGGTAGGTTCAGGGTTAGTATCTAGTTATTACCCAGTTATTGTAATTGTTTTAATAAGTACATAGTATGTATGTGAGGAACGTCTTGGTTACATATTGTAACCCTCATTCCCTGAAGGAGGGAACGGAGATGTCATGTCGGTGAACGACGAATTGGGAATCTCGCTAGACAGACCAATCTACTTCAAGTGTAATCTAAATGAGCCAATGCACATTGGCATGTGATGACTGCATCCACCTGTTGCGGATTGCAGCACGAGTATAAATAGGCAGCAGATGCACTGCATATTCAGGTTTTTACTGAGGAGCCGAGCCGGTGACCCGGCCGCTTAGCGGTGGTACAGCAGCCGTGGTGACAGGACATGATGTCTTCGTTCCCTCCTTCAGGGAACGAGGGTTACAATACGAGATGCTCCCTTTCAGTTGGTCACTTTTGACATCCCGTTGGTGATCCCTACCAAAGCACCATGGAAGCTGCCCCTTCCAGTGTCCTAGCAACAAGAAGGCCAGTTACTGTTGTCGTAACACTACCCACTCAGTGAGATTGGATAACACTAGGAAAACGTACCCTTTCCACTTGGAATAGGAACGTTGTGGAAGCCCCATCCTTCCCGAAGGAGGTTCAGAAGCACTTACACATATGAACAACCGTTTAGGTGCATATGGAAGAATTAGAGGTGACTGTAACCCTCTTGGGTAATGTCAGAAGTCTGCCGGGGTAACATGGGATTTGAGGCTATACCATGGACTTAACACATATGGGATCAACTTAGGTCTCTATATATTAAACCCAGCCCTCGAGACCTGTTCTAGGTGGACTCCTACCCGAAGAAACGTGAGGTCTGACCACGTTTGGCAGCAGGCCGGTGTGACTTGTACCCAGTGAGTGCTGCGCTGCCACGTCCACCTCGGGACTCGGCCATTGAGCCAGTGCTGAAGCGGTCTCATGTGAAGCAGCCCCAGCAGTGTGACTGCCACAGCAGTTGCCATATGCCCCAGGAACCTCTGAAATTGTTTCACTGGGACTGTCATCCTGCCTTTGAATGAATTCAAGCAGCTCAACACTGACAGAGCACGTTCCTCTGTGAGGCATGATGTCTGTTTGACTGAATTCAATTCCATACTGAGAAAAGAGATCCTCTGTGTCGGGGAGAGTTTGCCCTTTTCCCAGTTGACCCGAAGGCCCAACAGGCTGAGGTGCCTGAGCAGCAAATCCCTGTGAACGCACAACTGATCCCGAGACTGTGCTAGTATGAGTCAATCTTTGAGGATGCGAACACCCTGCTCTCTCAGGAGAACAAGAGCCCCCTCCGCAACTTTCACGAAGACACATGGGGACAGGGACAGCCCGAAATGCAGGACCTTGTAATGATATGCCCGTACCTTGAACACGAACTGCAGAAAAGGTCTGTGCCGTGGAAGGACTGAGACATGAAAGTACGTGTCCTTCAGGTCGATCACTGCATACCAATCTCGGGGACGGATGCAACCGAAGATGCGTTTCTGCTTTAACATCTTGAACGCTAGCCTGTGAAGGCCCGATTCAAGACACGCAGGTCCAAGATCGGTCGTAATCCACCACCTTTCCTGGGAACAATGAAGCTGGGGCTGTAAAATCCCATCTTCATATCGGCTGGAGGGACCTTTCGCCAGTAGGACTGCTATCTCCGCACACAAGACAGGAGCATTGGCCACCTTCACTGATATGAAGTGGATGCCTCTGAACTTGGGGGGACGCTGGGCAAACTGAATCGCGTAGTCAAGTCTGAGGGTCCGAAGGAGCCAGGCTTCCAGATACTGTACAAGCAGGACCAGCATAACCACCAATGTCCCCGCAGTGGGGCAGCAAGGTGGAAAGCAGGGACCTGGCTCAGGCAGCTTGTGGACCGACTGAAGTGGGGTCTGAGTGTGCGGTGCAACACTTACCTGGTTCCAAGGTTGGGCAGAGGGTATGTGAGTAGAGCCTTTAAAGTTGCTCTCGAACCGCCTGCTGCTGCTCGCTAGTGACAGAAGACGATGAGTGTCATCTGGCTCCGGACTGTCCACAACTCTCTGTGCCTTCTTGGGACCCAGAGATAGAGGAATTTGATCTTTTGTTGAGTGTTTGGGTACCACCGAACAAGAGGTCATTGGTGGAATAAAACAAAATAAACGATTCTCCGCCCGGCCCTCCTCTGGGTGAAGGAGTGGTGCGTTCACCATCTCCCAAAGAGCAGCTCCCTCCATCTCTGGGTCGCCGTCTCAGGGCCTCTTGCTCTTCCGCTTACGGCCAGGTTTGGCAGGAGATGTGATGAGTGGGGTGGATGCCTTGTGACCGGCTCCACGGCACTTCTTAGCTGGAGGCGGCTGCAGTGCAGGAGCAGGGGCAGCCACAGGGGGATGCCCTCGGTGACGAGCAGGCTGAGGTGCTGCGGCTGGCGGATGGGTGGAGGCATCAGTTGCCCAATGGGCCAGGATGTGTCGGATCATCTCAGTCTGCTTCTGTGCAGCCAAGAACTGCTGGGAGAAGCTCTCGACTGCATCATTGAAGAGGCCAGTCTGGGATACAGGGCATTAAGGAACCAAACTTTGTTGGCATTCCTCATGTCTGCCAGACAAAGCAAGAGATGGCACTCCTGGACCACAAGAGTGGAGATCGCACGACCCAGAGAAATCGCCGTGACCTTCGTCGCTCGGAATGCAAGGTCAGTTGTGGTTTGTAGTTCTTTCAGAACCTCTGGATCATGACCACCAATATGCAGGCCCTTCAGTGCCTGAGTCTGGTGGACCTGCAGCAATGCCATGGCATATAAGGCAGAAGCAGCCTTCCCACAGGTCGCATAAGCACTGCCAGTCAGACCAGGCGAGTGCTTACAGGCTTGGGAGGGAAGGGACGGTTTGAGTTGAGCTGCATGATGACATCACTGAATTCAATGATGAACTGCCTTTAACTGTCATTTTGCATTATTGACACACTGTTTTCCTAATTAATGTTGTTCAGTAGCTTTGATGCAATCTTTTTTGTTTAAAGCGCTATATAAATAAAGATGACTTGACTTGACTACCACCGGAGGAATCTCAGTATACCCTTTGGCTGCTTCACCATCAAGGGTGGTGAGGGAGGAGGAACTACCAGACCAGTTTTTGGCAGTAAAAGGTGCCATCCATGACCTGGTGAGCTCCTCATGTACCTCCAGGAAGAATGGCACCGGAGTGGGAAACTGAGAACCAGCGCAGGCCACCCCGAGAAACCAGTCATCCAACCTCGAGTACTGGGGACACAGTGGAGGTTTCCACTCAAGCCCTACCCTCTCGGCTGCCCGGAAAAGCATAGCCATCATCTCTGGATCCAATTCAGGCCTTGCTACTATCCCGGAGGGCAGCAGCATAGCCGAATCTTCCTCTCCAAAAAGCTCTGGCTCACCCCTCAATGCAGTTTGCAACCCCAGATGGTCATCTTCCCGGAATGAGAAAATGGCTCATGCACGAACGCCACTTCAGCGTGCTTAATTCCCAGGCACGTGAGGCAGCGATCATGACCATCACCCGGCAAGGTAAAGACCACATCCAGAAACGCACAGCTGAAATGTCATCTTTAAAAAGACTTTCACATGTGAATGCTCTTTTAGGAGTTCTCTTTTAGTTGTGATGAAGCACACAGGGGAGATGGTAGCCGCAAGATGGAGATGGCAGCCTGTGGTTTACATCAACTCAAAAAAGGTAGACCAACCCGCTGTAGCGTCATACCACCCAGACTAAGAAGCTCCTTTGAGCATGCTGACTTATCAACATATGAAGTTATTAGTTGGAGCAGAATGATAACACGCTTGGCTCCGAAGCGATAAGCTGAATATGCGGTGCATCTGCTGCCTATTTATACTCACGCTGCGATCAGCGGCAGCTGGATGCAATCATTGCATGCCAATATACATTGGCTCATTTAGTTTACACTTGAAGTAGATTGGTCTCTCTAGCGAGATTCCCAATTCATGACGTGGAAAGTGACTGACTGAAAGGGAACAAAACTGTAAAATAATGTGCTACCAATAAGAATGTTGTCCCAGAATCAAGATGGTTATTGATAACACATCCTTTTTGTCAATATCATGACAATAGTTTCAGAGGTGTGTCTACGTGGTGGCCAGGGGTGACACCGGTCCCCCCTGAAATTTGGCTGGCCACCCCAGGTCCCCCCCCCCCAAGCGATAGACTTGTTTTTAGTAAAATTCTAACTGCATTTGGCAGTGGCAGATCGTGGCATGTAGCTGCCTAGGGCCGCTTTCTTCTGCTCTTTATACTTAATTTTAGGCGGTTTCTATAGCGTGATATTTGACAGATATCGAGAGCGCATAATGTTACGTGATCCATGTAATGCGCGAGCATGAATCTCCACTCCTTCACTCACGCATCTGGATTTCCTTCACTCACACAAAACTGGATGTGTCCTTTTAAATATACATTGTTCTTTTATTAATTGGCTCTGCTTTTGCTCAGAGATTACGTGTATGCTCAAACGTTCTTGCATACGGTGCCAGTGAGAGGACATGGTCGGTTCATTTAGTTTTGTCGTGGCCACGACATAATAACTCATGGGAACGTGATAATATGTTGTGGCCACAAAATATTAATTCGTGGGTACGTCATATTAACTCGTGGGAACGTCTTATTTTGTTGTGGCCACGAGATCATTTTGTCGAGGTAACCACATCCTTATGTCGTGGCCTCGAGATGCTATGTTGAGGGAACGACATCCATTTCTTGTGGCCAAGACTTCTTATGTTGAGGGAACAACATGTTTTTCTCGTGGCCACGAGTTTAAAGCGTAAACAAACCTGCGTGACCATAGCAACCCGGGATAAAACTAAGTGAACTGACCATGTCCTCTCTACTTGCATCACTGAAGACTAGAAGCGCCTTTTTTCTAATTCAGATGAGTTGGCTTATCTCACTAAATGGAAGCAAGCTGATTATAGTCAGCCTTCTCTAGTTATTTATTTTATTAATAGCCTACTTATTTTAGTTAAGTGCTTAACTTATAAATATGCATTTATTCAATTGTTTTATTAAGTGCATTTGTATTTTGTTGTTTTTGTATATAGTTTTGCAATAAAAGCGTATTAACCAGGTTCCAGAAATAATCACTGAGGGTGCTTCTAAAAATAAAAATATTATTATCTAATATTATCTAAAAATAAATGCTTACCGGAGCACCCCAGTGGCCTTGGTTAATTACGTCATGCATTGTTTCTTCAAAGCATGACAAGATTGAAGTCTTTAAAAGAGAATTTCTCAGATTCAGGGCAGTCATTTTGGGTTGCTCACCAGACATTTTCTATAAACAGGGAGGCACCTTGAGCTCAAGTTTATTATGGTTGCTCGGGCTTTAAGATGAGAGCAGTCGCTATCAGGGGGTTTTAACTAGGGTCCCCAAAGCTTTAGTCTTTCAAAGTCAGTGAGAGGCTTCTGTGCTAAATTTACAAAGCATATCACATCCAAAAAAGGCCAGAATGGGTATACAACAGGGAATAGGGTGATCGTTGAAACAGTGCTTTGTGACAGTAGTTTTCAATTCTTGTGTTTTCTGGGATGCCTCACATTATTTGTGTTGTCTGGCAGAGAATTATGTTTGTAATGATTCTCTTGTGATGGATGGTTTAGCCTCGTCTGCTAATCTCTTCACATTCAAATCAATCATTTTCATCCACAGTGTAATTCAATACTGGTGAACAACTATGTTTTGTTTAGAAGCATAATTTGTTAATAAATGAGATTTTAATTTAAGTTTGCCTTTTGCAGCTTTAAATTGGAAATGTTTAATCTGTTTTCTGGATGGCCCATTTCTATACAACTGACAACACAATCCTAACATAAAAATGAGGTGAGCTGTGTCGGTGATAAATTCATTTGGAGTAAGAAATTTATAAAGGCCTAATGTGACATATTATTCAGTCTCATGATGAATTATTTATCTTTTTAATTTAGCATTTCTTACATTCTAGACCACTGGGAATGGATGATGGTGTGCAGTTTCTGAAATTAATGGAATCATTTGTTGAGATAATTGACAAATTGACATGATTCTAATTTTTTGTATTTTGATTGGTCTAGATATCCAGAATTCCTCAACTGAAGCAGAGGTATATAGTAAAAAAAGTGCAAATACTTTTACTTAAGAACAGTTGTTGGATATTTATACTTTACTCAATTATAAATATTTTTGTTGACTTTTACTTCTATATTTTAAAGATAAAATACTTTTACTCCAGTTCATTTCTCCAGACCCTTTAATTCAGTGGTCTCAAATTCCTGGAGGGCCACATCTCTGCAGAGTTTAGCTCCAACCAGCACCAGCTCACACCTGTTTGGAAGTGTCTAGTATTCCTGAAGACCCTGATTAGCTGGATCAGGTGTGTTTGATTAGTGCTGAAGCAAAACTTGCAGAGCTGTGGCCCTCTAAACTGAGTTTGAGACCACAGCTTTAATTACATTTGCAACCAAAATGAGGGCTGAAGGATTCATTTTGAAAATTATAATCTGAAACTAAATTTTGAGAAGCACACCAAGCAAGTGTAATGGATGTACACAGGGACATTCTAAAGAACTAATCATGCTGTTTATCTATATAAATAATTTTTTGGCTTAAGTTAACACTGTGAAATGGTGGTTATATGTAATATGATTGTGACAACTGTCCTGCCTTTCTAATAAACTTATTTCTATTATTTATAGTAGTAGTAGTTTTAATATCAGTTACTTTAGTACTTATATGTGAAGCATTTCTAAACTGCAACTTTAACTTCTTCTTGAGTCAATTTTTATGATGATTGGGTACTTTAGACATCATTGGAAGTGAATGGGGCCAATCTGTAAATATTAAAATACTCACTTTTTGAATAGTATAGCTAAAACATAAGGAATATGCGTGTTGACATGACTTTAGTGTAAAAATTTCTTGCTACATTTTATTTTTTTCTGTATAAAGTTATAACCAGTTATACAACTTCATTGCTATAACAACTTAAACCCTAAAATGACTGTAAAATGTTTACAACTCAAATATTAATAATAAATATGTGCTTTTTATAAAATGACAGTTTCAATATTTTTAAAACAATCCTCACCGTAACATTTATTTATTTATTTATTTATAATTTTTTTTATTTAGTGGAAATAAATGTTTCAGCCATGGCCTTACTAAATCTATTTATAGTTAGATTTTTGTTTTTAAATATATATAAAGATTAAAGTTTGTATATATGTATGAAGACATCTATGTGAAAGACACATATGTGATACTGAGGTTCTTGATCGGATGTTAGCTGCACTGTTTTGATGGATTAATGATGCTTTTGATTCTCTCATCATGTTCGATTTGTTTTTGATTTCCTTGGGGATGCAGCAGGCTGGCACATCACTCATTGAACTCTGTTGAAATCCCATTGAATTGCTGAAAATGATAGTGACTAACCCAATAAACCAGCTTTAACAGCTTGGCTCTTCCACTTTAAGCAGAATGAGATTATGAAAGGACGCTGGTATTAACCTGGTGATGTAATTACCTCTGCAGGTTGAGTGCTAATACAGTTATCAAGCATGCTGAATATCCTCTAATGTGATAAGGAACTGACCCCTCCCTCGGCACTGGATTCTGCTGTAGAGTGAACTTCCAGCTCTGTCCGTTTGTCTTTCAGTTGACTTTGACAGGGAGACGATCTACCTCTGACCCTGACCTGCAGCAGTCACATCCGTTTATAGTCAGTTGCTCGCCTAATGTGTGTAATTGGCTCTTTGGGCTTGAGTTGTGCAGACTGATGTTTACATATGAGAGGAGAACATAGGATGGTAGCACAAATTTTCTTGTCTAGTGTGTTGCATTATATATAATATATATATATATATATATATATATATATATATATATATATATATATATATATATAAATATTATATTATAATATATATATATTTAAATTTGTGCTACCATCCTATGTTCTCCTAAATGATTTTTGGAAATAATAATAATAATAATAATAATAATAATAATAATAATAATAATAATATGACCATTTACTAATGGTTAGTAAAAAAAATATTTTATCGGTTATGATTTGTTATTATTATTATTATTATTATTATTATTATTATATTTTGAATATTTTGTTTGGCAAATGGTAAAGCCAACTAATTATAGCTAAAATCCAGGGAATTATTATAATTTTTTTTAATCTTTTCCTTTTTGCACTACTTGCAGTCATTAAAAAAGACAAATTTATCAAATATATATATATTATATATTATATATATATTAATATATTAGTGCTGTCAAATGATTTAATCGCGTTTAATCGCATCCAAAATAAAGTTTTTTGTTTTTTTTACATAGCTGTATGTATGTGTACTGTGTATATTTATTATGTATATATAAATACACACACAACAGTATATATTTGAAAAGATTTATATGTAATACATTTATATATATTTATATTCTTATATTTTATATTATATATATATTTAATATAATAAACATAACATATTTTTCTTTTTACATGCATGTGTTTGTAATTATAGATACATAATAAATATACACAGTCACGCATATATTTTGAACCAAAAACTTTTATTTTGGATGTGATTAATCGTGATTAATCATTTGACAGCAATTATATATATATATATATATATATATATATATATATATATATATATATATATATATATTCCAAATAGGCTATAATTGTAACTCAAGGTCATGAATTAAAAAACAGAGCAGTGACAAAAGGCAACTGATGTCCTCACCAGGCCAGATCGGTTTAAATGACACAGCACTAAGCATTACCATGCTGCAAAAAAACAAACAAAAAAAAAAAAACTATTTTTTGGGGATTGTTTATTGTGTATGTATATTTTTTTTGATATGTTGGTTTTGGGTAAAAAGAAAGAAGGAGGAAGAAGGCAAGGAATTGAATTGTAAGTAGAGAGGAAGGGATGGATGAGTTAGATAGTGACAAAAGCACACCACATTCAGTTATAGTTACACGCTTGAAACAGTTCAAATGAATAGATGATGAGTAAATGAACAGTATTTTAATTTTGGTTAAATTATTCCTTTTATATAACAACTCAGCCAGTTAAAGTACTTTATCGCAGTTTATACTAAATGGAGTCCATTCTGCTAATGGACGATGTATCATATTATTAAAAGTAAACAGTTTGCATCACAGGGGTGCAGCAGTTTGACTCACTGTCCAGCTGTGTTTGTTTCCATCTCCTACTCCTGTCTGGATGTCCTGGGTTGTCTTGTCTGGTACAGTGCCTCACTGCCCACAGAGCTTCTGGCTCAGTTACAAAAGTGACCGACTCCACCTGTGATAGAATCAAACCAGAACAGCTTTATGTTCTTTGTGTAACCCTGTTTTGATCTTGTCCTAGCTGATTGAGATCAGAATGCTTTTCTGATCAGTACTCCGAGATAAAATATGAGTTTAAACATTTTTATATATTTTTTTTACATTCTCTGCAATTCAGCAATATTGAATTGAAAAGACTTTCAACCATTTTCACTTCTTATAGCTGTATTGTCTACTGGCACTATGTGTTCTTACTGGATACATTAAGGTGAATTAGACAATAAATAAATAAATAAATAAACAAACAAACAAATGAAAGAATTAATAAAGTTTCTTACAAAAAGCATGTTTAAATAGCATAAATGTGTATTTAAATATCTATATGTTAACCCTCTTATATTGAGATCAACTTTGCTGTCTTCGTCTTTGCGATCCCAGAGACCCCAATTATGTGCATGTTCAGTAAATGGTCAAGCTTCAAATACTCAGCTGTTCTGTGATGGTAGTGCATCAATAAAGCACAATCAGACCCTGCCAGATCAATTAAATCAATGTTCATCTCGGTCAGACATTAATTATCTAATAAATGGCATTTGGTGGCTCTCCACATGTGAGTCAATCAGTTTGAAGTGACAGTTTGTCCTCTAGATTCAAGCTGAGATGTACAACAGTGTTAACTTGCACAAGGCTTTTCAGTGCAGAATTAGCCCTTGAAAGAATTTGTATTGTTGAATCAATGGGATAAAGTGAAAGATCACATAAATATAAGCTCTGTTCCAAAATCGAATGCCTTGCTGTTCGTGTTCTATATCTGTCTTTTTGTTGGTCAGCATCCTAACTGAGATGGATCCTCATTCAGAAGACTAAGTGACTGATTTCGTATTCTCTGCATAGGCTAGTCAACTCATTTGATACACCTGTGCGTTACTTTACAATGTAAAATTCCTTATATGTATTTATATATATATATATATATATATATATATGTATATATGTGTGTGTATTATATATATATATATATATATATATATATATATATATATATATATATATATATATATAAACATAAGGAAAAGAGAAGATCTGTGCTAATTATAAGGCATCTCTTTGGAATAAATGATGATTTGAAAACAAAGCTCTGGGCTCAATGATGCAACCTCTGCGCTACACATTTGTGGAAACAATAACAAACATTTTTGTCTGCAGATTTCAGAGTAAAAAGGGAGTGCCAAACCCTGCCAAAGCCTTATTTACACTCTGATGTGTCAGCACTTCCTCACGCCTGATCCAATATTGTCTCTCCGATTTAATTACTCATGCTGCCACTCAATAGTCTTCACATGATAGACATAGACTTAACGTTTGACTGTCAGAAATTAAATGACTGCTGATTTCCTGTGTAAAAGGCTGCACTTATAGCTGAGTCTTGTGTTCTTTTTTGTTGGAGCATATTTACTTAAACATTCCCAACATAATGCCACACTATTCATGGGGAAGGATTCACTCCTCAGCCTCCTCCATTGCCTTTCAGTTTTCCGATTGAGTGATGACATCATTTAACACACTATGACCAAACTATTAATCACAACCATCTAAATCATGTTAAAAAGGTACTTACGTCATGTAAGTATTATGTTTGACAGTTGAAATCAGTCAATTAAATGCAGGGAAATTTGTTGTGACATGTTTGTAAGACACGCTAGGAGATTCTAAAATAACATGAAGAATATACAGTGCTGGGTAACAACTGATTACATGTAATCTGAATTACGCTTTATATACATTCAGAAAATCTTCCAGTTTTGTGGACATTCACACAAAGACCAGCCACTAGTCAAGTGGCTATAATTACACAGAAAATCTCAACATTTCAACATTGCATCAACTACCGTTGAGCACATTAATGTTTATTTGAATTATAACTCAATTGATTATTTAACCATGTGTTACTATGGCTTTGGAAGGCTTTTGTCTTTCAAACACATTCAAATGCACAAATTAACATTATTTCTTATTTACATGGAATACAGGGATTCCCAAACCTTGCTGGCAGCTGAATCTTTTGCAACTAATTTATTTATTTGAAGTAACCCCTGATATTTTAAGGTAATAATTTAATAAAATAACACATTTGCATGTTCATGTGTCTCTGATACCACATGTGACATGCAGCTAAACAAATACAAAATTTCATATTTTTTAGTAAGCATTGCATAGAACATTGCGTTAGCGGCACAAAAGGTTGTGGGTTCGATTCGCAGGGAAAACACATACTGGTAAAAATAAAAAATAAAATGTATAGCCTGAATGCACTGTAAGTTACTTTGGATAAAAACATCTGCTAAATCCATAAATGTAATTTTGTTATTGCTATTTTAAATTATTTATTTTAATTTGACATTTCTATGATTTGTTTATTTATTAGCTTTTCATTAAATTCACAAACCCCCTGCAGTTCCTTCACAAACTTCATCTTGGGAAACCTTGACGTAATGTAAAGTTTAATGCACTTCATGTTTTAATAACAACAAACTGAATATATTTCCTTTTCTTTGTATTTTTATATCAAAGTGGTAGAAGATTATCCTATTTAAATCAATGTGATACATGAGTTAGCTCAAAGTCATCTAAGAATCAAAAATTAGTCTGATTATATTACTTAAAATGTGTAACATAAAAGATTATGGTACTAACTACAATTTTTGTCAGGTAACTAGGAATCAGTAATGGACTACAATTTGTAAATCTACCCTACACTGAGAATATATTTCTTCAGACTGATTGGGAAATTAACCTCTTCAATCTGAAAATCCTATGCTGGTAATTTTCAGCTGAAGACCAAATCTAAACACTTCCTGCAGAATTCTCCATGGACCAATTCACACTGTGGTCAAGACAAAAAATGTCACGTTTTGTTTGACCTTTAGAGAAGCCTGGTGGCTGAGGAAGTGTGCAGAAAACTAAACCGACTTTATGATAATTACTATGGCCAGACACAATGAATAATTTAGTGTTTAGAGGGGGAAAACGTTAACCAGGAGCTTCCACAAAAAAATTTGCACACATGTAGTGACAGCCCAACACCTCCACCACCATTTCATTACCTAAAACATAATTTTGTGTCTTTATCTACAAAAATACACTAGCCTTTAATTTCTTGGATATTGTGCTTACTACTTCATATTTTATGCATGCAGAGCCCAGCTCATGCACTATAGAGCAGTGTTGTTCTACAATCAATATCACATGGTGTTGCAATAGGGCACCATCTCCAAGGACCACCTAATCACCAACACAAATATTCTTTTTTTTTCTATCTCTCTGGTTCTGTTTATGTTTGCATACATATTTATGTTGTGTGTGTGTGTTTGTGTGTTTCACAACACATGTCTTGCTGTAGTTCCATGTGATGTATAAATTATTTCTGAGTGCTTACAGAATGTAGTAATTACTAGGGAGTGGCTGCTGATGTGTTTTGCATTATAAGCAGTTTTTTATTAATAAATTAATGGACATTGGGTATTTAGTTTTTGATGTGAGGGGTGGGAATGCATGCATGGATTTCTATATTTTACAGTCCATCAAATACATCAGTGTTTGCTTCTTAGGAATGAAGACTTAACATTATATGAAAATAATAAATGATACATTCTATAAATGCTGTATACCATTTCTGCAATTAAAGCAACTTATTGACATCTTTCTATATTGGTTTTATATATCAAACTGAAACAAAAAACAAGGTGACAACAGCAGAAGTATAACTCATGCTATTCATGTTGGTTTTGAAAAAAAAAAGTTGAAAAAAAAAAGTTTATATATTTATATGTATATATATATTATATATATAACTTATTTGGTGTTGAAGTGTAGTAATTAATCAGTATTTCTTTAGGATTTTAAATGATTATTTATTGATTTGTTATTTTTTATTTGCGAATTAATGCATTCATATACTATTGCTGGAGGATTCATTTTATGTTTTATTAGTATTATTCGTTGTTTTTTTTTCTTTTTTTGTCTGCATATTGGTCGCACTACACGACTTTGATATAGCAGACAAATGTTTTTTTTTGTTTGTTTGTTTTTTATACATTGAATCATATCAGGACAGTTATACCACCCTGATATATGAAGGTTATGCCCTCCAAATAATAATAATAAAAATATTAAAAACATGATATATGTCATAGAAAAAGTGTATTCAAATATTTTTACGTAAGATTGTTATTCATTTTTTTTATGAATATATTATAAATTAAAGAAAGTGTGCAACATATCATTAGAAACTGATTCCATGAGCCAGTCAAAAAAATGTCTTTGTGATGCAATTTTTTATAAATTAAAGAAAGTGTGCAACATATCATTAGAAACTGATTCCATGAGCCAGTCAAAAAAATGTCTTTGTGATGCAATTTTTTTGACACTAACTGACATGCGCTCACTCTCATATCGCATCTTATATATTTTTAAAGTCTTTTTTTCTCTTGTGCCAAAAAAGAAGTGGGGGGTTTCCACCCCCATTTCATCTGAACCATTCCCCCTCTCTTGAATATCAATGAGATCCTCTTTAAAAACATACATATTCTGTAGAATTTACCCTGTTCAGCATGCATAAAGAAAGGCCTGAAAAAATAGATTTATAGATTTTCTTTTTCTTCTCCTCTCCAGGGTGGTGGAGGTGGAGAATTTAATTTGAAATTCACACAGTCAACATAAAGAAGGTGGTGAAATTATCTCATTCAAAAATAACTCATATCAGAGACGCAAGGCTGGATATATTAATTGCAAAGGAAATATTTAACTATGCATACATTAATAACTCTACAATTGTAATTAAAATAGTTTTTTGAATGTCTGATATATTTAGCAACATAAATATTAGGCCTGCTCAAGCAACTATGTGGTTTTTAGTTGAAATCTCAACAGATGGCAGAAAACAAAAATTTAACATACTATTTGAGATAGTCATCTCCTTACCTAGACATCAGATTAAGCCATTATACATATCAAGATTAATTTTATTTATAAATATATTTAGCAAACATATGTGTCATGTTTTTTTATCCTTATTAGAGTCTCATATCTGACAATTAATAATTGTCAGATGCTGACGTTTGCTGGGGAAATGGAAACTGACCGAAATCACATCACCCTGTGACACTTTTTTTTTTCCAAAGATGCTGTCCCATAATCCCCATCATTTTGCTGTCCATGTTCAGAAATGATGGCCACGTTCGACACAAAGCCCATTCCTCAGCACAATGGCATACAGTATCTGATGTGACACAAATGCAGAGAAAAACTTTTCCCCGACCTCTACATCTCTGCCCGTCTTATACATTATTCCAGTACAGGAAATCTGTAACATACTTCATCTGAGTCTTCAACCTCCATACTGATCTGGCAGACACATATTTAAACTAGAGATGGATGGAGCATCGGAGAATGCTCATATGTCACTGCGCTGCTTGTAGCGAGAGGAAATAAATAACGCTAGCATTGAACAGAGCTTGATCCAGAGTAGTAATACTGCAGAGGAGAAATATGAGCCCAAGTTTATTGAGTGTTGGGTGAGTGATAGAGACTTCAAGTTGTTTGGCCCCAGCAAATCAGGCTGCCATGGAAATTGTATTTTACTTTGTACTTTGCCATCTCCAGCCCCCATTGTTATATGGATTTATATATTTATACATTTATATATGCATGCAAACTATTGTTACTCAATTCTTTATACAAAGTTTTGTTACTCAGTTCTTTAACAGTTTAGACTTGATCTATCTATCTGTCTGTCTGTCCGTCCGTCCGTCCGTCCTCTGTCTGTCCATCCACGTTTTAAGTACTGTAACATTTCTCATAAGAAATTATGAATTAAAAATAAATAATGATTGTCCATTCATCCATATGTCTGTCTATCCATCCAAGAGATTTTGATGTACTATGTAACATTTATTGAAACTAAACTGCAAAAACAGTCTAATAAATTGTTGATGTACTATGTTGTCCATCCAAAAGTGTCACGTTTAATGTAATACGCAACGTTTACTCAAACTAAACTGCAGAAACATTCTAATTATGACTGTCCATCCATCCGTCCATCCATCTGTCAATCTATCCATCCAAAAGAGTTTGATGTACTATGTAAGGTTTACTCAAACTAAACTGCAAAAATAGTCAAATTATGACCAACCATATATCTTAATTTAAAGCATTCAGAGGGAGAAAATGTTAAATCAACTGTTTTTGCAACAAAAGGGTAGAATATCGCCTCTTTAAACAGAAAAAGTTGAGGACTGAGAAACAGATATAGTGTTATGGAAAGGACCAAAGGTGATACCAGAGTTTAGGAGGAACAGCTGCCACCCCTCAAGCAGGCACTTTACACAAACCGTTTCAGTAAAATCCCCATCTGTTAAAATGAGGGCCAGGAGTGTGTGTGTGTATTTCAACTCATTTTGGCCAAAGGCATGGATGGCTGAAGCAGAATGTGTGCATATGTATTTGTGTGTGAAGATGAGCATGTGTTATTGAATAGTGTTACAGTGACACCATTGTTCTGAGAAAGCGTGATAGTGTAACAAGTACAGCCTGTTATATTGCACTGCTTTATAGCCGACCCAACAAGGTTCATTTTAATTGTTTGGTATTTGAGCATCAACCAAACAAAATCTATTTATCATATGCAATGCTGCACCATGAGCCATTCATAATGGTGTTTGCTAAGACCAAGGGGTCAAGGGATGGTGTTAGAATGGCACTATTTGTGGTTAGACCGCCGCTCGCATCAAATTCGAGGCACTGATGTTTGCCAAGACAACCACTGGCTCTGAACCAAAGTACCTAAACTTGATAGTTCAGACTTATGCACCCTCCAGAAGCTTGCTCTCTGCAAGTGAACGACGCCTCGTGGCACCATCCCAAAGAGGCACGATATGAATGTAACGACGCTTTACCTGGACTGTTCCAAGCTGGTGGAACAACTGCCTATCTTTCGAAATGAGTCTTGTTATCTTTATTTTTAGTTTTACATTGTCTGTTCCAATCTATTCGAGTTCTTGTTTTTTTGAATTTTTTAAAATATTGTCTAAAATCTTCTTTTTCTCTACTTTCTATTTGTATTTTTTTCTAAACATAAACATTTCTGAAAAAACAAACAAACAAACAAACAAATTTTTATTTTTTTTTTCTAAAAAAAAAATTTGTCTTGTTATAGCACTTGTATACTGATTCCCTCCTATTGGTCTGAATTGCTTCGTTTTGCTCTTCTCATTTGTAAGTTGCTTTGGATAGAAGTGTCTGCTAAATAATTAAATGTAAATATCATTCTGGTTCTCAAATGTGATTGGTTGTGGTCTACTAATTTGTTAGTTGTTTTTAATAGGTAGTGTATGGTATGTGATTAAATGTGGATGCACAACGACTGGATAGGTGGATTGGTGTGTGGTGATGTTAAGGTGATGTGAAGCGGAGATATCAAAGTAAAGCGATGTGCAGGTACTGTCTCCTACAACATGCAAGCACAGACAAACATGAGAAATTCCAAGCCATTTTTGTCAACACATCTAACGGACATCAGTTTTAAAGTGTCAAAAACTTTAACTATAAATCAAAAGGTTGAGCTTCAGCTAGCATGTTACATCACCTGGCATACAACAGTCAGTTCAGTTGATCAAACTCCTGCGATTTGAGCGGTGAGTGGATTCTTACTTAAACACTTCTCATTTGAAATCAATGTAGTTGTCTGTGATGGCAACATGTCTCAACGCTGCAAACACTGAAATAGAAATCGATCTTCATTCTGGTTCATAACACACTGGATTGGTTGCCAAATCTGCAATAAAATGCCAAAATACAGCTTTAACTGAAAGACTTTTGCTTCGTTTGAGGGTGCTTAGCACCAACGTATAACCAGGCCTGATTTCAAAAGGTCGGTGCATTGGAAGTAAAGCGTAGTGTCATGGTTGGATGGAAAAACTCAGTTTATACTCACCTTCTCAAAAAGAATGAGAAACTGCAAGCACAGCTTACATGCCCATTTCAAGCCATTTCACGTTAACCTGATTTTGCCACAATTTGCATGAAATAGGGTGTCGTGGGGATTTATAAACGACAATGGGCATTGGACGCAAGATAGCATTTACATCACCAGCATACAACAGTATGTCATTGATCAAACTAAACGATTCTGATCTGTGATGCTTTCACGACACTCATGATTCAAGAAAATCAATGTTTAATTTTTTTTTCCGGCATCCACAGTTTGTTACAACGGTGACATTGAACAATTGCAGCACAGAAATCTTTCTCCACAGCACAAACATAGTGACACAAAGAGAGATCAGTTTGCCTAGGTGGAATATGCAGATAAAGGAAAGGTTTATGTGAGTTGGCAACAGTAGGGTGCCTGTATGATTTGTTTCGAGGGTGCTATCACTATCAAAGAGAACCACCCACGAATGATAGCGGAAGTGATTTCAAGAATGTGTTAGGGATGATGAAATTGATTTGTTTAATTTTCATTTTTGACTTTTTTAGTTTAAGTGTGAGAAACTGCAACTGCTTAATGCCCATTTCAGACTTAACAGTGTTGCATCACTTTGCTTCCTGCCCATCACAGAGAGTGTAATTTTAGACGCCCAAAATTCCCTCTTTTCACAAAACCTTTTGCTCGCTAGAAACCGACCATTTTGGGTCGCTAGTTCGACCTTCCCGAAAATATTTAAGTGTTAGCATTATAAACGCTGAAACATATTAAATTAAATTGGCCTGTTAACCTGTTAATCTTGACAAACTATATATCATTCTAAAGGTCTTAGCCTCAAGCATCGACGATAGATCACTGTTTTTCAATGGAAAGCTTATAAAGAATGTATTTGCTAAATTTGTGTAAGCCGTACACATCAAAACATGCATAATCAAAACGCAGTACGTACCAGATTCATCGTTATAATAAGTCATAAACGCATCCGCAGCTGTAAATTCCGGTTTAGTTAGAAACGCAAAGGTCCACTGAACAGCATCCCATAGAGCACTTTTAGTTCAACAAAGCAATAACTTTGTAATATGGATCATTATTCCTTTGTTAAGTTCACATTTCTTCTAGGACAGTTATTGTTTGTATCCATTATGGAATAACTTACACTCAAAAAACTGTCTTGGTAGTATAAAACAACATGGACCAGCGGTTCTCAATTCCAGTCCTCATGACCCCCTGCTCTGCACATTTTTTATGTCTCTATTTGTTAACAAACCTGAATCAGATAATCAGCTCGATAGAAGTGAGCTCCGTGCATGAACTGTGTTCCCACTGACATGGTCCCTACACAATGTTCATTGCTCCCTACTCCCTGAGCAGGGGAAATCTGTTGAAGTTTTCCTCACTTCGGAACATTCATTCACGGATTTGCACTGCACAAGATATTCACAGACGGACAAGTGTGACAGCATATACCTCGGTAAATAAGTACAATTTAAATTCACGTCTCGCACACTTCAATGCACTTTGAATGGAACATATACGTTCGCTTCTATCTAATGTCCACTTCGCAGGGCACTTACATTCGAATAGAACAAATGTCTGAAGCGATAGGAGAGACATACAAAATGTGCAGAGCAGGGGGTTGCGAGGACTGGAATTGATGTCCGCTGCACTAGACCATGTACTGACTCTGAATGCGTCTCTCACATACTGGCAAAGGAGTATATTTAAAGGCTTCTGCACTCAACTGTTTGCGAAATGGAGCTTTGTGCTCGTGTATCCTACCTCTCTCATTCAGCACAAATCCAAATATTCCATAATATTTCCATATTTGCGATATACCATATCTGAATGCTAAACCATTATTTATTATGTAAATTCTAGGCTTTGAACTTGAGACACAGAGGCGGACGCGCTGATGTTTGGTTCACTGTATTTTATTTTGATAAACTTGTGCTGTCAAGTTAATACTGGAACTGATGCGTTTTATGTGTGTGTGTGTGTGTGTGTGTGTGTGTGTGTGTTCACTTCAACTGTTTCCTTATACCAGCAGAATCAACTTTAAACACTTATTGTCTTATTAATATTGCATCACATCAAAAGGTCTATTTTATTTGTGTACACTCACAATGAAAACAAAACACTGTGCTTTTGTAAAACAAAGAAAACAAATAGGATGTCCCTTTCTGCCATTTGAGTTTTCTTTATGTGAAAAAATTAAGCGTGCCACAAAAATGAACTCAAACTCAGCATATAGGCTACATTGTGTCGCACTGTTTTTTTTTTCTTCTGTTTATCTGTAAACTAAATCAAATATATTTCAAGAATGTATTCCTTGTATGTATATATGTACTGCAGATTTAAGTATATATATATATATTCCACCCCTAATATCCCCCCTATATATATATATATATATAATCTATATATATATAAAAAAAAAATTCACTATTTTCCTTGCTTCAATATTTTTTAATTTGTACTACTGGTCTGTTCAAAATAAAATGAAAAGTTCCAACTTGCTTTTCCAGCATTCACCGATATTTAACGGACCGTCGGGACCCCCACCGAGGTACGTACTTATCTGAGTACCTTTCCAAACCCAGAGAGAATATGCAAAACAGTTCATCTTTCAATTTCCACCCCTGATTTAAATATTTTTTAGCTTTGAAGATATTTTCTTGATTTAATTAAAATTCTTTGATGGTTCTTTCAAACAGAGATTGTTGATAGAGTTTATATTTTTTTACGATATTAACAACCATTAATGTCAAATTTTAACTAGTTGAGAGTAGACCTAAAGAGATAAAGAGATCTAACACTCCTTCCATGTCCATTTAACCCACCAACTGTCTCTTTCTTTCTTTAAAAAAAAGTGTCAAAGAAGTGTCAGAGTCTCTCTCTCTCTATCTCTCTCTTTATCTCTTTCTCTCTCACTATGGATTTGAAATAGGCCTCATTTAAGCTTGTAAAATGACATGGCTTCCCGTCTGCTCCAGTCTTGAGAGGAGGTGCTGCAATAGGGGTTTGTGTGTGCGCTCATGCATGTGTGTGTGTGTGCTTCCAGCAGTGAGGTTCTGGGGCATTAATGACACTGACTCCACATGGGAACCACCAACCATCATCATTTCTATCCTTCCTGCATGTCCTCTTTGCTTCAAGGTCATTCACAATGACTTACGCCAAAAAAAAAGAAAAAAAAAAGAAAAAAAAAACATAAAGACAGAGTCTCACACTATTAGGAACTATGTGTTCTCAAAATTGACTGGTCAGTGGTTTGCCTGAAAGACTAGTTGACTTTATTAGTTATTTAATGTATTTAATTTTATTATTTAATTTAATTTCATTTCATTTAATTTGAAACCCAGTATGATTAAGCTATTTTTCAAATGTCACTCTTATTAGGAACCTTTTCATTAGACATGTTCATGTGTTAAAAAAAAAAAAAAAAAAACTAGACAAAGCACAAAGGAATAGAACACAACAGGGAAGGATTTGAATTTTTTTTTTTTTTTTTTTTTTTTGTAATAGGAAGCAGTCATAAATACTCTTAAAAACAATGTATGATGCACCACATGACCAAGGTTTTCTGTCTGGATGTGTATGTGTTGCTTTAAAATGAATTTCCTGGAAGCCCATTTCGACCACATAAGAAAAGAAAACATGCTTTAGTTAATCATAATTGTGACATAAAAAGTGTAAATTTAGTGAAAAAAGTAATTATGATATAAAAATTTGAAATGTCATTTATGAGATTCATATTTATAACTTAAAGAATAATAATTATTGGTATAAAAGAATAAATAAAGTCACACATATAATCTCATAATTTTTTTTCCCTTTTTTTAATCTCATAATTGACAGTATTTCATAATATTTTCTTTTTATGACTTTTTACGTAATAATTATTTAGGTCATAAAATTTACCAAAGGGTTTTTTTTTCTTCTTCTTCTTCTTCTTCCTCTGTGATGGAAATGAGATCCCAAAGAATAATAAGAATAATAATAATAATAATAATAATAATAATAATAATAATACATCTATTTAAATAAATAAATAATAATAATAAAAACTAAAATACTAGTTCTATTTTGACTAGATGACCATCCCTATACACTTATATTTCTCTGAAAAATATCAATTTATGAATAAATAATGAATCAAATGTTGTAGGTTTATTTAATAAAAAAGTAAAACTGAAAATTGTTGATTCTGATTCTTCCTGAAATGCTTCTGTGTTTTGTACAGATCAGTGTCAGTCTTGATTCTGTTTGCTCAGAGGTTTCAAATCTCAGTCCAGTGATACATCATCTGAACACAGCTTCAATGATGGTGATTGTTGTCTTGTCCTGCACCTATTTCTTTCTCATTAGCTTTGCTCTGCTCACCTGGAGACGTGTACCTACGTCTGTCTCCTGCTCAAATATTCAGTCCCCAAGCCTTCATCAGTGGGCAGAAAGTATCCAGTCATTTAGTTAATTAAAATCTGGATGGCATCAGGCACTGGCAGGCCTTGCACCCCACAGTTTAGGTACAGCGTAATTAAGGAGTAGAGCAGACTAAAATGTCTGCTCGCTACTGGGGACTTCCTGCCAATGAATTTGAATATTCATCAGTGGTGGTTAAAAGGAAGATCGTTGGCTGTTGTTTGTAGGGATGTGCCACCGGCCCCTCAGGGGTCCTGTCTCCTGCTACCATCTCTTGCTGTGACAGAACTGGCTGGAAGACTCTTTAAAATGATAGATCATATTACATGAAACGAGCATATACTTTGTGAAAATTGGAGGGTGTGTGGAAATGTACTGGTTTCTAACCTAAAGGCCCTCAAGCGGACAGTCTATCCAACATAGCTTAAGGTTCCTCATCTCTTGCCTTTGAAATGGCTTCAGTATGATAAGAGTGCATAACCATCAAACATGGGCAATTATCTCCAAAATAGACTGCCATGTGTTGGCAGAGTAGTGGAGAGATATACTAGCACCACTGTGGTGTTTCTGGCAAGAGGGTGATATACTTGAATAAATTGGAAATAGAATAGGATTGGTAGCAACATCAAATCCCCACAAGATTACAGAGGGAGGAAGAGAAACCACAGCAGTCGTGGTGAGCACGTTTATTGAGGATTCTCACACCACCGATTGTATATTAAAAATATGTCCACAGTTCCAGGAGAGCAAGACAAAGTTGTAATTCAGTGCTGATGGAGAGAATAAATGGATCCAGATGGCTCATTGTCTACTGGATACGAATACAATTTTGAAAGACAGACAGTCACTCCGAGAGTGCAAGAATGCCAAAAAACAACAAAATAGCTGGTTTTCATGGCAGCAGCACCTCTGGGTTTACATATAATACATACATGTCAAATTTTAAATCAAGCAATGTATGTTCTTAATGAGAAGTTATGTTGGTTGTCTCTAGAAGAACACTTTTTGAACACAATTTTAATTTTGGGAATAAATTTGTTTAGGGAGTGAGTAGTCTTAGTCTCTCACTGTCCATGGATAATTGCTATTTTATTTGAGAATTGTTATTTTTTTTGAGTAATTTTATGATTTAACAAACATTTTTTTTTAATTTTTTGAATTATTTGTTTTTGTTTGTTTTAGTTCTGCCAAAGTTAATATGTTATTTAGTGATACTGAATTTAAACAAAATACATTTTATCACTTTTATTATGTGGAAAACAGGCTATTAATTGTGTTTATTTTACTGAATGTCATAAAGTGCAGATGGCTGCATAGGATAAATGAATGAATGAATGAATGTACAAATAAACAAACAAACAAACAATATATATATTGAGAAGTTGTACATATACTGAAGCTGTCTTGATATATTAGGAAGGAGTTCCCTTGCAAGGGAGTTGTAATACATTTTCTGTAATTTGATTGTGATAAAAGTGTCAGCTAAATGACAAATTAGCAAATCAATTAGTTTATGCATATGCCTCAGCACTGTATTTTGCATTCATTCAGGTCATTCATTCATCTGGATTGCATTGCATGCTTGTGTGTTCCATCAAACATCTAAATGTCTCCACCATGCACTTGGACATGGTATGCTGCTAAACATGTTACAAATACTTCATTTATGTCAGAGGTATGACAGGCTGCCTGAGCTTGCACTATACTAAACACATGGCACAAGGCTCTCTCATGCCCCCTGAATCTTAACAGAGAATATCACAATGTTTCACTCAACCTTTAAGTGTCTTCTGCTGCAAATACAAGTTCAACACAGGTTCACTTTGGCATAAGCAGCCAGTGGAGTCTCATGGGAGAGATTTACTCCTGCGTTTGAACCTCTGAAACGTGGCTCGCGGCACCCTCATAGGAAATCAACTGGATCTGTGCACAAGGTCTATGCTCTGGCATTAAACAATAGATGTTTAAAAAAAATAGTTTTTGTTAATTGAAATAGAACTTTACTGTGTATTACTGTCTGCTGTGTGTTGCATTTTAAAAAGATTGCTTGTAGAAATGCAGTGGTAATCAGAGGTGTGATGTTTCCTTAATTGTGGTGCTGAAATCTTTGAGCAGGTGTTATGGAAGATGAATCTGATAGGTCTGTTCTTCTAATTTATTGTTAAATAAAGAAGATTTTATTTCACTGGAATATTTCCATCTTGTTGAATCCTGAGAAGTTGTCTGTAACAATATACTCAACTCTTAAGTTGATAAAGTCTATAAAGCTCACCAAGGCTGAATAAAAAAAAAATACAGTAAAAACAGCAATGTTTTGAAATATTATTGCAATTTAAAGTAACTTTATATTTGAATTAGCATATATTTAAATATATTTTTATTTTATTACGTTTTAAAATGTAATTTATTCCTGATGGCAGAACTGAATTTGCTAAATATTTTTTTTTGTGGCAATGATGATACTTCTTTTTACCATTCTAAATGTCTTTATTGTCACTTTTGATCAATCTATTGAGTCTTTGCTTAATAAATTTTACATTTGTATTTTAAATTTGGCACATCAAACATGTCAAACACATCAAACAGCAGCGTCGGCATTAATAATACAAAATCCCAGTTGTTCCTGTGTCTATTCTGTATTTCTTTATTGTGTTCTCTGTGTCACTTTACAACTTGCCAAGTTTGAAGATGCATACATGTGAATAATATTTAAGGGAAACCACAGAATGTCAGTGAATAATGTCTTAATGCTGCTGTGTTTCTCAGAGAGAGAGAGAGAGAGAGAGAGAGAGAGATAGAAACTATCATATAGTTTTAGTACACATAAGATAAAGAACAAGATCACTTCTATGGAATTTGTCTCTCTTTTTGGACGTTAAAAGCCTGGAATCATGCTATGCTTTTATTGTAAGAGTAGCAAGAACATCTTTGAAACATCGCAAAGCATTCTTGCAAATTTCTTCATCCCAGTCGCTTTGGCTAAAAAATGTGTCTGTTACAAACAAACAAAAAAAAAAGACAGGGTGAGTAGTTATGGACAAAATTCAGATTTTAGCGTGAACTATGCCTTTAAAAGATTATTTGTAGAGGGCAAAAGCATCAATGTTTCATGGAGAAAAACAAAGAATATATTTTGAGGTGCTGCTTCTTGTGCATCTTTGCGTGTGTGTGTTTGTCCCTCAGGTTGTTGTGTCTGTCTGTGTTGTACGAGCTCCACACACAGCATCCCGTCTCTCTGGCTGTGCTGAGAGGGATTTGGCTCACACGCTGCTCCAAAGAGAATCCTCTGTTCCCTCTGCAGGATACGTCTGTCAATGGGGAGAAGCGTTACTGCCGATTTGCCCTGCAAGCTCACACCTCAGGTCCTGCTGCACAGCTGTGTATTTTTTATTTTTATTTTACATCTGCGTTGGTTGATTTTGCTTCACCTTGTTCATCTTTGTCCTTCAAGAATGTCTTTTATTCAATCTCAGTAGTAAACACAGCTGGAGTGTGCTGCTGAAATGTAGCCTGAATGCATTTCGAACATGTCAGTGTATTCTGTGCACAATGAACCTCGTCTTACGCGGGACTGTTAAAGAGATCTCTGTGCATCTGTGACCCACCCTGGTGTATTGAGCTAATATTGAACCTGACTCCCAACTCTCACAGTGTCTTTTTTCCATACCTGCTGGGAGACATTTGCATCCTGTCTGATTTCATCAAGTCTGAGACAAAGCACGCTCTGGTTAGCCATCAATGGGTCACAGGATGGATGACTATACTTGCACAAGTGGACGCAGGGAAAACAAGGGTGTGTGATCATTGGTACATCACACTGATTAAAAGAGCACCTGCATATGAGGAAGGGTTGGAGAAAGGGCTTAGGGTGAGAGGCATCTGCCTTTTAATACAGGCAACAGATGGACACTTGTGTGGGGGTCCTACAATGTTGGTTTATAAAGCATTTCGATGTCTATTAACTGCTTTCAGTAGACAAATCTCATAGTTAATGGCCACTGCAAAAATATATTCTAGTAGCCATTCTTTGAATGTAAATGAACTTTGTGGAAAACAGCTTGTGGCTTATTTGTAGCAAACGGTCGTAACCGAAAACTGACTCACAGTTCATTGAGGGCATCAGTTGTACTGACGGCTTTGAACAATTCACTAGCTGACTCCTAATGGCAAATGTTTGTAGCAAAATTGTCAGATTAATGGGCAAATGATTCTTAGGAACCGGTTCTTTTTTAAAACTGAATATGTTCAAAGGATTCTTAAAACCTGTGAGTACTGTGATGTGGTCTAGGTTTTAGATTGTTGGTAACCTTGGGTTTTAGGTTAGGACCTTCAGTTAATAGGTTGTTGTAGATCTATCACACAGTAACAGCTCATTGTTTATTTTGAAATTCAATATGGACTTACTGTACCTGAAAACTGACTCATGATTCAGTGAGAGCATCGGTTATACCGACACATTTGAACAATTCTTTAGCTGTGTCCAAAATTGCATACTGTCTGAGGTAGGTATTACATTTGATAAATTATTTTGCAACTGTTAAAAAGTAAGTTCAAATATTATACTATATTTTAATGTGTGTAGTAGGAATGAAATTCGGATGTACCACATTCTTTATATTGTCATTGTCATTAAACAAAAACACCTTAAACCAGCATGAAGCTTCAAATTTTTGTGGGCAAAAAGGTCCATTTATTTATCAATAGTAAAGCAGCTCATACTGAAATCGCTTTCAAACTAAGCAGCTTTCTGTTGGTTAATGCAGAGAATTTTCTCTGTTGCCAAATCTGCATTGAAATCTTTCGCCCTCATGTAAAATTCCCAAATGAATGGATTCCTACAGCAAATGACTGAATGAAATGAACTGAAATGACTGTATTCTGGCCTCAACAATTCACAGAACAATGGTAAGCGTGACCGCACCATGAAGGTTGTGGCTTTTGACGGGCTGGTCTGGCTTGATGGTTTAGTTTGGGGCACTTGTCCACTGGTTAGGCTCATAAATCACCAGCTAAAACCACCTTTCCCCCCTTGTAGCATTATTTGAGTAAGAGATTGCTAGCAGTGTCATTGTGCTAAATTGTAAGAGTTATGGCAATAGTTTTTCAGCGAGATGCAGCTGTTTTCATAGCTCTGCTCGTCAACCACCTCCTCTTACGACCAGCTGTCAGGACGTTTGGCTCATGATGAATGAACACTGTCTACATGATGAAGTCTTCCTGGGAGGTCGTTTGCTCACAAATATCCTCTCAGCCTAGCTTGCGATACTTTCCGTCATAACAAAAACACACCGGATCGACCAGGGGCCTGTTAGCGGCAAGGTTTTATGGTTAATTAATCATGTAGGAGATATCACATCAAGGACTAATTTCACTTTAATGATTCCTATCAAATTACCCTTTACATTGGGTGGTGTGTAAGTACAGGTTGAGAACATCTTCATTTCCGCAGTCTTCCAGACTCGCAGAGGTTATGAATTAATAGATTAATTTATTTATTACTCTCTGGTACTCATGATATTCATTAGGGTCTGTTGAGCACAAGCAGAGGAACATATCTCAACAGTTAAGTGAGAGGTTAAATTATGCTGTGCCTTTGCAGATGGTTGGCAATTAATCAAAGCATTTTACTAAATGACAGATGTGAACGAATATTTCTGTAGAGGGATCACCAAAAAATGTATCATACAGATATATATTTTTGCTACACTATTCTATATATCTATATGTATGTAGGTAGGTAGGTAGGTAGGTAGGTAGGTAGGTAGATAGATAGATAGATAGATAGATAGATAGATAGTATAGAGGTAGATAGATAGATAGATAGATAGATAGATAGATAGATAGATAGATAGATAGATAGATAGATAGATAGATAGATAGATAGATAGATAGATAGTCAGGCCTTTGTCGAGAACTCTTCATCTTTTATTTTCATTTATTATGTTGCTGTTTTTGATGTAAAACAGATAAGGGCAGATTATCCGCTTGTTAATATATCATCCTTCAGATAAATATTTAATATCATCCATTGAGAATACTGCCCTGATTACTTCTCTTTATATTCAAGAAAATTCCAGTAAGAATTCAGGGAAGGTTTCCTATTAATCTTTGATTTGCAGTATCCCTTTCTAATAGCGGCACAAATGAAGCTGCACTGTTTAGTTTGACTATCTTGTTGCACTAATGGATTGAATTCTAATACAATGAGAAATGTTATATAGATAAATAAACTCCCAAGCATTGCTTTAAAGAACATCTGGTTATGGCTGATTCAGAAACCAGTACTCTGGAGAATTAGATCTTTAACTATTCTTATAATTCCTTTTAAAAAATAAATGTCATTTATTTATTTATTTATTTTACTGTGAAATTCTATGATACTCTAAATATGGATCCTTTAGAGGAAGGAGACAATAAAAGACACAAGCTTTTAAAACACATGCAGGGAGCCACATTTATTCAGTGAAGATGCCAATTACACCAAATGTTTTTTAAGGAGTGTTAAAGGATATGAATTCAATCTGGGCTAATGCACAGATAATCGGCACCTTATTATAATATGCCTTATATAAAAAATAATACTTTTTAAACATCTGCTTTATTACAATTACCTCCACTTGCATTGAAGCAGGAATGCCCCGCAGCAAAGGATTTCAGTTCCTGCTCAGTATGTCCTGAATGATAGGCCTATATCATGAATAATCAAGATCATTATCTCTGCCATCAACAGTGTTTTTCCAGTGTAATTGCCAAAAAAAATAAAATAAAAAAAAAAACAGTGTTTTTCCAGTGTAATTGCCAAAAGAATAAAACATCTTTTTTATTGGAGAGTATTTTTATTTGGTGGTTTTATTGGTAAATGTATATATATATTGGTTACAAGTTTATTTGTGTTGTGAGGATGGGTTTTATTTGGGGGGTTAAAATGCTCTTAGATTAACGTATACATTTTTGCATTTTTACATATTTATTTTTTGTTTTTTTATTTTTAAAATGTTATATTAGATTATAGTTTTTTTTTTTTTTTTTTTTTTTTTTTTTTTACATTTTATTGTAATTTTGATGGTTTTTTAGGTTAATTAGAGGATGCTCTGATAGTTTACCAAGGTGTTGCTGGGCTCATGAATATTCGAATAAATTAGATAGGAGAGACACGCATCCGAATTCAAATAAATAAACTCCCCTTGATAGAGAGTTGCATCCGAGGTCAAGTTGCTTTCAAATAAAAAAATTTGGAAATGCTGTTCAAACTTAAAAACTTAATCGTAGCCTGTAAGTGAAATGCATGAGAACTTATGAAGTTAAGATTACTTGAAATTGAGACTCGTCTTTTGAAACACCCCAGGAAAAATAAATGTCTGTGAAAATATGTTTTTGATTTTATTTATTTATTTATTTATTTATTTTAGTGCATCGCAACTACTAGTCTGTTGCTGCACTAAAAATAATTGTTAGAATTTGAAACACATTTTACCCTCACAAGGATTTCAGAACCAGACATAACAAAAAGGCAGTGCATACAGCAATATATACCACACAAATAATGTTAGATGATGTTAGATTTATTCTTAGTTGCAGTTATTTGCATATAAGTGGAAACAAGGAAAGGTTTTTATTTTGTGTCTGTGTAGTTAATTTTAAAGTAAACAATATGCAGGTCAAATTGACCACTAAAACAAAGAGTGTAACTCTTCATAAATGTTCATAATTTCTCATATTTTATATTTTTAGTCCCTGACAAGCTACAATAGATTTTTTTTTTTTTTTTTTTCTTTAGTAAAAAAACATTCAGCGAATTGCATGGAAATCAATAGGGGCTAAATTTGACAGCAACACAGAAGTGGTAACCGGATTCAACTTAATTATTTAGTATTTACGGTTGCATTTAGAGTTTGAATTCAGATTCAAGTTGCATAGAAGCATAATAATAAGTATAATAATGTTTACCTTTAAGGATTATAACAAGCAGGCAAACATGTGAAATCAATGTGAAATCTCCATGCACCATTTTATAGCCTCTCCCTATATATACGTCTGTGTGTGTGTGTGTGTGTGTGTGTGTGTATATATATATATATATATATATATATATATATATATATATATTTTTTTTTTTTTTTTTTTTTTTTTTTTTTTTTTTAAATTGCTTCCCACACTACTGGCCCTTACCTGCACGTGGCCCATTAATAAAGGCAAAGGCCAGAGAGCTGTATATGTGTGTGGGACTGTGTATGAAGGGTGTAAAAGCAAAGAGTTTTTCTCCCTTATATTTTCTTGAATCGAAGCATACAAAGCATAGCAGTGTTTCTGTCAATCCTTTCCTAATCATTATCACACAGTGTTCCTCTATCATTTTTTCAGGGGGGTTGCAAACATGCACTGCTTCTCTGATGTTCCTAGAGATGTTTGCCATTGTGACAAGAACAAAACATCAAAACATCAGCCCCTCTTTGAATAGGTAGGCTAACTTTTTCTCTGTTCTTGGTGGGCCTTTGAAAAACTGTTTGTTGGGGAAGGGGCATCCTTTGTTTCAATGCCTGCACCACTGCCAGAATTTAATTATCATTTCATTTTTTATTTTCTTTTGGAAGAAAATGCTTCATTTGAAAAGTGCTGATCTTAAATGGAAATTGACAGTAGTAATTGCATGTGTGGAGGAATAAAAGACAAATAAAAATGAAATGTGACAGAGAAAGCTTCTGATGTTGCTAAAAAGGCACGTGAAGTATAAGCTAATTCCTGATATATGAATTCAAGGCAACTCACATGATAACATTACAGTTTCAAGACAGAAGCGATGCAATATATTTTACCAGGGGTCAGCATTTGAATATTTCTAAAAAAAAAAAAAAAAAAGGGCTATTATGCTCACAAAGGCTGCATTATTTGTTTCAAATGAATTAATGTATGAATGAATGAATGAATGAATGAATGAATACATTTCGACTTAATAATTGCTTCCTATCTTCTGAAAATCAACAGCCACCACTGAATCATATATACCCTATGTTGTAGAAATATTGTTTATAAAATAGTTTTAAAGTGGTATTTTTTAAGAATTACAAAAAAGAAAACAACAACAACAACAACAACAAAAACATTTTGCAAAATATCTTCAGAAGAGAGAAAGTAATCTATGTTTGGAATAACATGAGAGTAAGTAAATGATGACAGAATTTACATTTTGGGTTCATGGATTTTAAAATAAAACTGATGAAGAAGATGTAGGGCCTATTATTTATTTTTTATTAATAAACTGCTATTGTTGCTAATTTACATTTTCTTTTCTTTCTTTCTTTCTTTCTTTCTTTCTTTCTTTCTTTCTTTCTTTTTTTATTAATAAACTGCTATTGTTGCTATTTTTCTTTTTTTTTTCTTTCTTTCTTTCTTTCTTTCTTTCTTTCTAATTACAACATATCTCCATGAAAAGGCCAATTTCTCATTTCATTTCATAGCCATCCAAAAATAGGCTCTGGAAATGGTTGACCTTTGCTCACAACAATCTACAGTCAAATTCCTGCACAAATCGCAGCACGACCCCAACTAAAAGTATCCAGCCTTTCTTTCAGTCTGAGATGTTGGACTTTGAACATGTTCATTTCCAGGTCTCCCATTTGAGCAATAAGCTCCCTCCCCAGGTTCAGCCCAAACAGGATCCTTCTCCCAGAATGCCTCTCCCCACCAGGATGCAGCTGGAGAGAGGAGATAAGAGAGTCATGCAGGGGTCCCTGGCCCTCCGTCATATCACTGAAGGAGGGGAGAAATAGAGAGGAAAAATCAGAATTGGAGACCAGAGGCGAACCAAGATGAAGTGGGGGCCCCAGGCAAAATTAATAGATGAGTAGAGTAGTAGTAGTAGTAGTAGTAGTAGTAGAAAACTTTAATGTCCTCAGAGAGGCAATTTGTTATGCAGTACAGACATATTGACACATAATCCACAACACAAACATTATCCAATAGATGATCTCCAGTCATACCCCTCCCCATACCTTATTTACTGGGTTATTGCCATTGGAATGAATGAGTTTTTTTGCTCGGTTGGTTCTAACACTTAGGGTATCTATATCTACGACCAGAAGGGAGAGGCTTTAACTCCAGAAAGTGGATGGGTTGTATCCATGCAAACCTTGTCTGCTTCTGTGCCAATCTCATCATATATCAGTTGGTCAATTCTTCCTACCTGTTGTTTACCAATGATTCTTCCACAGGTTTTAACAATCTTACCCAATTTGTTCCTGTGGTGATTTTTGAATGTCCATACCAGCATACAATACAGTAGGAGGAATACATAAAAGATAAAAAAGAGACAAACATTTTGTTATCAACTGAGGCCAGGATAATTTACGGTCAATGATAAGACCGAGATATTTATACTCCGTCACCATCTCTATCTCCTCTCCTTTTATCAGAGATTGGAGTGGGTGAGGGAGCCCCATGTCTAAAATCAAAGACCAACTCTTTGGTCTTGGACGTATTCACAATGCAACTGGGAGGCTTCACACCAGTCAACAAATCATGCAACATGGACCGTGTTCAGTTTCATCTCGCTCTAATAAACTAATCACAGCAGTATCATCTGCAAATTTAATTATATAACATCCAGGATAACGACTGCGACAACAGTCAGTGTACAATATATACAATAGTGGTGACAAAACGCTACCCTGTGGTGTCCCAATTGAAGTGAAGCGGACCCCAGATAATGTGTTCCCACCCTTATCTGTGGCCGCCCACTCAGGAAAGTCAAGATCCTAGTTTATGGAAATTTATACAACATAGAAAATGCTGTAGTCTTAAAACACATATAATAAAACATAAATTGTTTATTTTACAAAACAAAGTGCTTATTCTTTAACAAAATATCAATCGTCATGTTTATGGCAGAAGATACAATACTGTACAAATACAATCTTAAAGATATAGTACAATCTTCATATTTACACTAACAGATTGTCACCTTAAAAATGGTGCTTAAGAGCCATAGCTATAGCAATGCTCTCACTATGTCCTCCATATCCAAATCAGTGTCAGTGCTGATAGGCTACATCAGTGATAGCCTATCTTGGTTCATTGTTGACCTGAGCTATGTTTTTATCAGCTTTACTAGTTTTATAAGTTGACTAATTATGTTAACTCAACTAATTTAATGTAGAAGAGCTAAATAAATAATGTCAACTAAGTAAATGTAATTACATTTATTAATATTGATTTTTTTGCTTATTGATTGGTGGGCTCCACACTGGCAGCAAGACACAGTATAATGTTGTAAGAAGTGGTTATGTAATTAGATTATTTGTAATTTGATATTTATTTTTTTTTTTTGTTTGTTTTTTTTTTACTTTTATTTTTTGCACGTCTTGCTCTCGGATGCTCTCACTTCTTATAAAATGACCATGCTTAAAGTCTCAGCAAGTGCAAGAAGTTTTCACAATCTAAGTCACAAAGTCTCATGTCATTTAAAAATAAATAAATAAATAAGCCCAGATGCATACAGCCTAGTATTGTAAATAATTTAAATACTTTACTTGTTTAGTTAAATATCAAGATTAAGTTTTTTTTTGTTTGTTTATTATTTATTTATTTAATTTAAATATTTTTTTTTTTTTTTAATGATTTTTTTTTTTTTTTTAAACATTGCCTAAAAAGGATACATCAATAAAAGAGCTTTAAGTTATCTTTACCTGTAGAAGCTGCTAAAGGCAACACAGACTTGTTGCTGCTGTAGTTTTGTTACTCTGAATTTACTTTGCATCACTTAAAGCACAGCTCTGTTTTGACATCAGCTTGTCAGATAGTTCGTCCCGTCCATTGCTACAGTTAACACTCAGTCGCGGATCAATTTGGCGGATTCATTCATAATTTTTTACAGTTGCGTTTGTCATTCCTGAAACAGTATACGTGGACGGAACTTTTAAACTTTTCTTCAAACTGCGAATGACGTAAAAACCAAGCAAAGGGCGCTTTCATTATGGAGCTTCCAACTGTCTGAGCTTACTCACGCTCATATAGAGGTCGGGATCGTTACGTCACGTCGCAATGCATTGTGGGAATCGTGGTACGGAAGTAGATGTACTGTATAGTACCGTATAGTAGGCAGTAGGTAACATTGGTCATTTGGTCATTAATTTTGGTTATTTCTTGAAAAATGGTTCAGTATTGCTGTATTGTGAACTGCTGTAATCGGTCTCATGATCGACAGGGCAAACGCCTCGTGAATCATATTAGTTTTCACCATTTTCCTACATGGAAAAAAACACAAGGAGACTTCTATACTTTAACTTAAGGACAAATCGGTCCTTACAACTTTTACTTGTAATGGAGTAATATTTGACCAGTAGTATCTGTACTTTTACTCAAGTAAGGAAGTTGTGTACTTTGTCCACCTCTGTAGCTTAGTTATTAAAATATCCATTTAAATTGGTTCACTGGGCCACCAATCAGGAGAGGTCGACGTCACAACTGGAATGAACTTCAAAATAGGAAGTTAAGCGTCTTGTTTTGTTGAACGGTGGGTTGTGTCTGAGGTGAATGTTCGTCAATATTATACCGGATTACAGAACTACTGGACGAAAACAGTGGATTATTACACGTATGATAGGTGAGTAATTACTCCTGAAGTGTAACAAACCCGCATAGACAAGCTTCATAGCTCGCAGAATCTGACAAGTGTGTGTGTGTGTGTGTCACCACTGATGCTTGGTTAACGTTAACATAACCTTAGTGCAAACGATTGTTTTCTCCACGTTAAGTTGCAGATCTGCAGATCTTGCACCCATCCATTTGTGAACTGCAGGTGAGCCTCCAGTGACTTGAAATTTTTGTTGTTGTAAGCGCTCACTCCACAGACCAGGTAGGAGAAAATATCAGGGAAACTGAGGCTTGGTAAACTTTCAGAATTATTACACCAAACATTGTGTTCATAGGGATCGATTCCGCCTATAACCTCAAATTTATTTAAGTAGCGTTGTTTGGCTTCATTATTAAGTTTGTCCGTATATGATATAGCCAACTTTTTTTGTCACGTTCCATAACTTTTTCTGGAGACTGGCCGGCTACGATATTATCTTATTATAAAAAACCGGCTTTACGTTGCCTCTAAAATGGCCGCCGTTACCCACAATGCACCATTTCATAACGTCTATACCAGAGATCTATAATCAATAACTACCTACACAATGAATATCTTATTTACATCATGTATGCATTCTTTTTGTCTTGTGATAATAGGAAGATATGTGAGCGTGTACAACTAAGTAAACTGGTAAAAACAAAAATTAGATCAGAGCGGATTCTGACTAACCTACTGTAAATACCTCTGATTGGCCAGTGCTTTCAACATAGATGCTTGCGATTGGCTACAATACAACGCTACAAAATATGTTGTAAATAGAAAATTTTGAAAGTGAAAAAAGTGAAAGTGACATGACATACAGCCAAGTATGATGTCCCACACTCAGAATTCGTTCTCTGCATTTAACCCATCCAAAGTGCACACACACACACACACCATGAACACACACCCGGAGAAGTGGGCAGCCATTTATGCTGCGGCGCCCGGGGAGCAGTTGGGGCTTCGGTGCCTTGCTCAAGGGCACCTCAGTCATGGTATTGCCGGCCCGAGACTCGAACCCACAACCTTAGGGTTAGGAGTCAAACTCTCTAAACACTAGGCCACGACTTCCCCAAAGGTAAGTGGAGATGACGGGGATTGAACCTCAAGTTTGGTTTTGTAATTGAAACTAGAGCACACACAGGAGAGTTTTAAAGCGGGTGACTTCGAGCGGGTACAGAATTTAGTTGATACTACTCTCTGGAACTGTAAAAAGACATTTTAGGAGGGTGTGGACGAGTCTTAACTTTTATAAAGAATATCTCTTTGGATTTGAGACTTTAGTCTTTGCAACTTTACAGATCTTCTTTGTGCACCAAGAGATTGTTACACTCCGAAGAGAAAGGAAAAATTGAAACTGCATCATATGACACCTTTAAGTAGCTGTGGCATATTTGTAGCAATAGCCTAAAATACATTGTATGGTCAAAATGATTGATTTTTCTTTTATGCCAAAAATTATTAGGATATTAAGTAAAGATCATGTTCCATGAAGATATTTTTAAAATTCTCTGTTGTAAATATATCAAAACTCAATTTTGTATTACAAATATGCATTGCTAAGAACTTCATTTGGACAACTTTAAAGGCGATTTTCTCTATATTTAGATTTTTTGCACCCTCAGATTCTAGATTTTCAAATAGCTGTATCTCAGCCAAATATTTTCCTGTCCTAACAAACCAAACATCAAAGGAAAGCTTATTTATTCATGCTTTCAGCTGATGTATAAATCTAAATTTCGAAAAATTTACCCTTATGACCTATTGTGCCTGTTTTTTTTCACCTCTGCAATTAATAGCTTCACTTCCTCTGTGCAAAAACACTTCTTGTCCACCAAGAAAGACAAGGTTCAGTTTAACTTTGCATATAGTTATATATATATTGCAGCTTATAGTTACAAGCTCTATTGCAGAGTCCTACTTTCTCACTTCACTGCTTTGCATAGCAGTAATTCATCCAACATTCTGCTTTTTGAAGTTGTGAACTGACTGTTTAAAATACATGTTTTGTAAAATGGCCATGGTTGAGTAGTAGTAAGGGATGTATGTTAAAGCACGTTCAGTGCACTATGTGTCTCAGGCCTTAGTGAGCCTTAATTAAAGTGCAGTGCCTCAGTAACTTACAATCAATAAAGCATGGATGAATAAATTCTATCGCCTTGCAAAGCTGAAAGGTACACATCAAAGAAAACAAAAACAAAAAAATGAATGAAAAAAGAGACGTCAGTTAATCAGCCACATATTCATTTAGGCCACCAGTACACAAACACCATACTGAATGTTTGTATTGATACCTGTATATCTTGCTAATTAATATAAAAGGATAGTTTCAGCCCTGAATGATGATTCCAGTTCCAGCTTCCAGTGCTGAAATACATGTTATAGTAACGTTGCATAGCACACATATGAAGGCCAGTTGAGGTTTACATGCCAGGAACTAGGACAGCAGCTAGTGAATTTGCTTTAAAAAAAAAAAAAAAAAAAAAATTGTGAGGATGGTATATTGCGAATATGATCAGTTGAAGATATTGCAGGCACTGCAAATGCTCAACCATGATTACATTCACAATATACTGCAGTATGTCTTGCCTTATTGCTAAAAAAAAATAAACAAACGCTCTGTTGGTTTAGAATGTTCAGTTTGCCTTTTTTTAACAAGGCATTTCAGTGATATTTGGTCAATAAAAAAAAAAAGATTCATGCCTTTAAAAGATTCATTCATTCATTCATTCATAGAAATTAATACTTTCATTCAGCAATGATGCATTAAACTGACAATTACTGCAAAGATATTATAAAGCAAGTTATACATTTTCATGCATGGAAAAAAAAATTACAGTGATATTAAATTGTATTAAGATAATACAAAATGCATTTTTTATAATTAAATTTTAATTTTAAAATAATGCAAGGGTGCATTAAATTGACCAAAAGTGACAGTAAAAACATCAATATGGTCACAAGACATTTAAATGCTATTTTTAATCAAATAATCCTGAAAGGCAATGTATCTCAGTGTCCACACAAATATTAAGCAGTGCAACTGTTTTCAACTTTAATGCCAATAATAAATATTTCTTGAGCAGCAAATCATCATATTAGAATGATTTCTGAAGTATCACGTGCCACTGAAGATTGGAGTAATTATGCTGAAAATTCAGCTTTGCCATCACAGGAATAAATTACATTTTAGAAAACAGTAATTTTAAATTGTATTGTTATTTTATTTTAATATTGTTCTTTTTTTTTTTTTTTTTTGTTATCATTAATGGAGTGGTGGTGATAATGGGGTTCTTTTTTAAGAATTATTAATTGTTTTATTTTTAAACTTTTGAACAGTAGTGAATATAAATTCCAAGTCCTTCCAGGAATTGAAGTAAACAGTGAGAGTTTGTGCATGCTATTGAAAATGAACATTGACAATTGAATAAACAGGTCTTCAACATTTACCAAAAATGTATTTCGCTCTAGCAGCACTTTTGATTTTGTCCAAAAGCAGACATAATGTATGAAATGTAGGCATTGAGGCTGTTGCTTTATATATGTTTAGTGTTTAGTGAATGAATCACCATGACGGCTGTCAGATTGTGTGAGCTAGTCGACAGCACACAGAGGGAAGCATCGTTTTACAGAGTTTTTACAGCAGACTTTACACAGCAGCTCTATTGACTGAGAGTAAAGAGAACAGCGGACAGGGACTCATTTCTGACTCCTGATTACAACTGTTTTGTGACACCTCAGAGAGTGATGTGGTGGACACTTTAAACCTCCATAAATATTCAGGGCAAGTTTACAGTGCATGCTGAAGTGCAGGCGTAAAATCAAGCTTTAATGACCCTTCACTTGTGCCTGAATGGATTTCTTTTTCAACCTCTGCTGAGTTTGCTTCATGTGGGGGAATTGGAGTAGCTTTCTATTTCATTACTGGGGTGGACTGTCTATAAGGAGGGAGGGCAGGGTTTTTTGATGGGATGGATGGATTTAATTTTTTTTTATTTGTTGTAAGAATGTTTTTTTTGATTTATTTATAAGAGAGCGAGGGGGGGGGGGGGGGGGGGGGGGGGAGAGAAGCATTTAGCATTTAATTTTAAATGTAAGATATTTATGAAGTATGTTTCACATCATAACACGCAACACATTTACCAAATATGATATTCTCAGTTATTGCTTCGTTTTGCTTTCCAAAGACCAATAGAAAATTATTGGACTGATTCGAATTATTTTTGTTAATGTCAGCATTATCGTTCAATTTTAAATAGAAAGAAATAAAAAAATAAAAAAATAAATGTGTTTTTTTATACATTTATGCATCTTGTTGGTTGGAAAAAAAATGCTGTCAACTTAATAAAAAGTACAAATCGTCCATATAATATTTAAATTATTTGCTTTAATATAGCACCAATGATTAATAATTATTTATATACAGAAAAAAAAACAGTAACAATATATCATATAATATAAGCAACATAATATATCAACATATATACAGGTGCATCTCAATAAATTAGAATGTCGTGGAAAAGTTAATTTATTTCAGTAATTCAACTCAAATTGTGAAACTCGTGTATTTAAATAAATTTAATCCACACAGACTGAAAAGTAGTCAAGTCTTTGGTCTTTTAATTTGATGATTTTGGCCCTCACATTTAACAAAACCCCACCAATTTACTATCTCAACAAATTAGACTTCATAAGACAAAAAAAAAAAAAAAAATTGTTGGCCTTCTGGAAAGTATGTTCTTTTACTGTACATGTACTCAATACTTGGTAGAGGCTCCTTTTGCTTTAATTACTGCCTCAATTCGGCGTGGCATGGAGGTGATCAGTTTGTGGCAACTGCTGAGGTGGGTATGGAAACCCAGGTTTCTTTGACAGTGGCCTTCAGCTCATCTGCATTTTTTTGGTCTCTTGTTTCTCATTTTCCTCTTGACAATACCCCACAGATTCTCTCTGGGGTTCAGGTCTGCTGAGTTTGCTGGCCAGTCAAGCCCACCAACACCATGGTCATTTAACCAACTTTTGGCAGTGTAGGTGCTCTGCCTTCTCTTTTATTTGAGAAGATCCATGGTTGTTCCAATCACTTCCCTCCTCCCAGACTGCATCAATGCCGGCTTTAAAATGCTCCCATCTTCCTCCACCTACTTCAACTCTCCATTGTGATTGGAGCCTCCCACTGTTTTATTGACTATGCCACTAATTATGGCTTGCATTAACAAAGTCCGTAATGTTACTGTGGAGAAGTTTCAGTTGACTGGACTAAAGAGGGAAGGGGAGGACTCTTCTAATCCTTTGAGCGTGAAGAGAAGGCAGCTGGAGGGTAGAGATGTATCTTTCCCCTGCCAGGTACACCATCCCACTGATCATAGATCATTGATCATGGTCGTCAATATTCCCCATCCCTCTTGCATTTCAATGATCTCTTCCATCTCTGGATTAGGATGAATGGCCTCTTTTCTTCCTCAACTGGGCGTCCATTGATTTAGGATGGCATATTGGGATGTCCATGTAATTAGGCCTCCAAATTCTCTCTATGTGATGGTCTGGCTGGCTCTAGTTTATCACCATTTAAATCACTGTCCTGGCACACAAAGCTGGCAAAACACCAAGAATTGAAATACAATAAAACCTCAGTATTGGAAAGAAAGTGCTGTGGTGCATAGTTCAACATATGCTGTGGTTTTAATGCCATTATTAGTGAGTGCTTGAATTCCACTTGATAGTCTGTACATATTGGAGTGATTACCAGGACGTGGCTGTCATGAACTTATTAGCTCAAATTATTTGGTGGATTTAATATTTTGGTAATTCTTGCTCAGATCTGGGTCCATTTAAAAACCTTTTATGATCTTTAATTCTGTTAATGTTTTTCCACTAATACGGATGGAACACTGTATTAAAATACAGTGTTTGCTATTTGGCAGTGGTTTTGTGCCACAACCGAATCTACAGTATCATGGCTAAAAAAATGTAAGTTTGCAGTCTAAAATGAATGCATTTGTGCCACAACCGAATCTACAGTATCATGGCTAAAAAAATGTAAGTTTGCAGTCTAAAATGAATGCAATGAAAGAAGAAGAGAGTTATAGGACTCTTGAGACTCGGAAGGCGAGAGAGATCCCCGGGAGAGTTTGAGCGTCGGTTATTACTGACTGACTGAGTATTGAGTCAATGTACTGAATCTGATTCACTCTTGAGTTTTCAGTTTGAGTCTGTTTACTGACTGACTGATATTGAATTAATGTAACATCTGATTCAGATGTAACATCTGTTTTTGATATGCATTAAGGTTTTAAATACATAATTCATTCATTGTGAAATAAGTTCGGGATGATAATCAATTTCAAATATTTTTTTTTAAAATATGCTCTTTTTTAATACATACATATGTACATGCGTACATACAGTGCATACATACATAAATTTATATGTTTATTATTAAAAGACAACAACCAGTTTTAAATAAATAAATAAATAAATAAATTTTTTTATAAAAGACAACAACCAGTTTTAAATAAATAAATTCAATATAATATATATCAATTATAAATATTTTTTAAAATAAGTTCAATATGATAATCAATTTCAAATTTTTTTTTTGAATTTCAAGTGTTTTTTGGAAGGAAGACAGGAAGGAAGGTATTATATTGTTTTGATAATTTATTTCAAGTGTTTTTTAGACAGACAGACATATGTACTGTATTATTAAATGACAACAACCGTATGATAAATAATTTCAAATATTTTTAGACAGACAAACAGATAATATTTTTTAAATAAATAAATATCTCAGATTGTTGTCCTCTTCTTTGTTGTTGCTTTTGTTTTTTTTCTATCACTTTCACACATTGTGTTGTAAATCTGTAAGACAATATGTATGTATATACACACACAAATTATTCTTATATATTAATTTATTTATATTTCAATTATTGTCAGATCATAATTTGTCAATTGCAAAAATGCACTGCATAAATCAACATGTAAAATAAAGTCACATGATCACTGCCATAATGAAGCACTTATTATCAGAAAACTTGGTCTATCTCCTCTTGAGGGACTCTGGGATTAAATGGGGTCAGTGGCCCCCCTCACCTGGTTGGCACGTGTAGGGGACGTCAGAGACTAAATGCTCATGAGGGAAAAGACAGGAAACCCAAGAAGGGGCGTTGGGGGTGGGGGTGGGGGGTGACCTTGTACATGGAGGGGTGTCAGGGCTGACCAGCCAACCATCTGTCTGAGCTGCTGAGGGGCTGACCTGCCATAATCGTCTGACTGAGAGGTCAAAAGGATGAGATGATGTGATTGGAAAAAAGAGATGGAGAGAAAAAAAGTGTAAACAAAGTTGATTACACTGTAAGTGAATTAAATATCTTCTCTCTCAATGGTGAATCCATTACCTCAGTCCAGAGGTATATCAGTCATTTTTCTAATATGAGGCACAAAGGCAATTTGTGGAAGTTTCTCTAACCTTTAACCATTTTGAATGTCACCATTTAGCACAGAACAGCACACATAAAAACATCTTTTTTTTTTTCTCCATAATCATTTTCACTAGCAAATGCATGACCATTTAAAGCTGCAAATGGGTTATAAGTACAACCCATTGCTGTCTGCAGGCACTTTGTTCTAAAAATAAATAAATAAAATAAAACATTGTTATTATCACCAATTTAGTACATTTGTTAAAGAATGTCTTTTTTAAGAAAAGGTTGGAAGAATGTGCATTGACTTGAGCATTAAAAAAATATTGAATTCTAAACAAATGTACAAACCAAGAGCACCATTCACCATACTGATTTTGTTATAGTATTCTGTACAGTAATTGTAAGAAATTGTGAAATTTTGGCATCGTTTCATTTTTAAAATTTCAGTACTGACTGGTACTGACATCGGTACTTTTGTCTATAGTATCTATCCATCCATCGATCCATCGAGGTTATGGACTAAATGAGGGAGTTTCACAAATTCAGTCTCTTTACCATTATCCATTTACAAGAGGAAGAATTTTATGGCAGGGTGCAATGCAGACGGCGTTCCAGACGGTCGCTAATTTGTTAGGACGTGCTCTTTGTGAGTCTGTCCACACCTCTGGTCCATTCAAACCCATATTTCATTCTTTGTCTGTCTGCTCTTTGTCAGGCAAGAGTAATTTAACTCTCGGTTGAGCGAGACTTGTCACTTACATGGGACTGACTCTGATGTAGAACTGACCTTTGACCCTGTGCGCTTGTGTCTCATTATCACCTGCTCCTCATCTGGGATCAGAAACGGCCCAGCCTGTTGTCACTTCTGTTCCACTATGTACTTCTGGACATGCTCAGCTGTGATGTGACTTGAGAATCTAAGATTTTTGAATGATTTCTTTGAAAAAAAGTACAAAAATGAGTATAAACTGATGCAAAAATGTGTTTATTTGCCTTCACCATGTAGAAGAGTCATTCCTGTTGTGCTGTATGCTAACAGAATGCAACAGTGCCCGCCCACTTTTTCAGTGACCTTTGTTCTGGAGGTATTGAACGGGTCATATGATGGGATCTCAAGTTTTCCCTTCTCTTTGGAGTGTTACAAGCTGTTCAAAAGTAAATACAGCTGGATAAAACAAAAACTGTGTCTGTCTTCATTTCAGGCTGCAAAGCAACAAAATGTGATTATTTTAAAGGGGGGTAATTCTTTTCTACTATTATCTCTATCATTTATTGCAAAGAATCATATTATACATAGAGCATTTGAGAGGATGGCGAAGCACTCATTTTGTTGTTTTATGGGAGTTGAAAGGCACTAAAGCATTCTTTTGGCACTTGTCGCAATTTTTCAACATTTTATGTGTAGTGTGTTTTTTTTAATTTATTTATTTTTTAACTAGTAATTCCACTACCGGACATGTTTATACGTTATTAATACATCATAATAATTGCCCTATGGAGAACATGAATGGAAATATTACTAACAGAACCCAACTACTGCACTAGTACCTTCTCATGCTTTCTTGTTTTAATGTCACTTCCTAAAGAATGATGTCATCATTAGATAGTCATTAGAATATCACTAAAGACTATATAAGATAGAAAGTGATTTTGAGGTGTATGTTTGATTATTTTTTTAAACATATTCCCAAGAAAATAGAACTGGTTATCAATAAAGATTTTCTGATTTGAACTGTTTCTGACCCACAAGCCCTCATTTTGATTTAAATTTGATTCTGATTCATTTGGGTATATTTCAGTTAAAATGTTAATTTTGGTCACATATAGGAAGACATTATCTCTAAGGGTGTAACAATTTCAGATTTGACTCAAACCAGTAACCATTACAAGTACTGGCTCCTGAGAGTTATTTGTTTCAGAGTTGGGCTACACTGATTGTGCTGCATATTTGTTTTTGCATGCAGCCTGCAAAGACAACAACAAAAAGACTCTTCATGATATTTTGTATATTGCACATTCAATAAAGACTGTCAGCTCACATGCAAAAGATTTTAAGAATCAATATCAAGATGTTTACCTAGCCCTAAAGAAGGTACACCTGATTTAACCAAAATAGTAAAATTCTTGAAAATAAATGCTTATGTTTACTTAAATTGTGATATTGCAATAACAGACAATCAACTAATGTCATTTCCATACAATATAATGTGATTTCCATCTATACAAATATTGAGTTTAATATTTTAATGCAGTATATTAAGACTCAGTAGCTCTTTTACAGCATGAGTTAAACTCTCTGCTCTGACTGATTAGTGCTGTTACATGAGACTCAGTCTTGTAAAATGAGTCTCTTTCAGGGAAAAATGGGGCACCCGGCTGTCTGATGTGGCTCAGAGATCCATAAACCACCATGTTGTTGAGCATTTGGTGGCAGTATGCGCAGTCATGGCCTTGCCTAATGAGACCATTTTATATTCACAGAAAGAAAGAGGAGGATGGGAGTTTTAAGCCTGATTAACTTACCAAAATCTGCTTATCTGCCTTTTTTTCACAGCAGACTTCAAAGGGATCACTTTCTAAATTTCCTGGACACTTGTATTAAGTGGTTCGGTTTACAACTTCTTTCGTGATCATCAAAGAGTGCATGAACACTAAAGTGAATCTGCCACTGTCATAAGTTCACAAGGCATCATATAAACACAATTTGTCAGCAGAAAGGCTAATAAAGAATGACCAGGAGTACCAAGAGGGTAATGAAACTCTTTATGTGTGGCAGTTTAGAGCTTTGTGTTGTAAAATGACCTCTTTTTTGCTGCCGGCTGTCTTTCAGCGTGGTGTAATTTTGAGTGTAGTGGTGTATGACCATACATGTGTGTGATTCAAGTGCCGAGAATGGTTTGGTGAAGTGGAGTGGCTCTTTATTTCTATATTTCAGACTGATGTTGCCATTAGATATAGATTTTTTTTTTGGAGGATTTATGGACACCAAGTCACTAGCAAAACAATAAATTATACATTTTATATATAACCTCAAAAAAAGATTCTAGTGACATCAGTTTATTAAATAAATAAATAAATAAATAAATAAATAAATAAATAAATAAATAAAGTTTTTTATTTTTTTAAAGAGAATATAAATAAATAAATCAAATAATTTCATTCACTCAACTTCATTTCATTTCAAACCTGTGTGACTTTTTCTTCTTTGGAAAATAAACAAACAAAAAACAATTATTTAGTGTTATAAATATTATATATAAGTATTATTATTATTATTATTATTATATTTATAATATGAATTAATGTTGATATTAATATTGATTACAACGTTTTTACATATACATGATCATTAAGAGTTTTCAAATAATTTTTAAAGAAGTCTCCAAACTGTTTATAATTTTCTCTATTTTAATATATTTTAAAATATAAAACTTTTGTGATGTGATGGAAAACTGAATTTTCAGCAGCCATTATTCCAATACTTCAGAAATCATTCTAATATGCTGATTTGGTGTCCAATAAATATTTCTTAATAATTAAATGTTGAGAACAGTGTTGTTTTGTTGCTTAATATTATTTATTTTTCTTTTTTTTTTTAAAAAAAAGTAGGAATTCAGCGATTTAAATGTTTTTACTCTCAATTTTGATCAATCTACTGTAATGTATTCTTGCTGAATAAAAGTGTATATGGTGTTGGATAATACTGTATATGGTGTTGGAAATAAATGATTGTGAGTAAATTGTGACAGAATGTTTAATTTTTTCATGCACTTCCCTTTAAACTTACATGTCCAGAGTATTTAAAAAAAAAAAAAAAAAAAAAACACTCATAAGACACTCAAATCTCAAAAACCCTCTGGAGAATTTGATTACTTCCAGAGTCATGGAGCTGAGCTCCCCATTTTTAAGTTGCGTGAAAGGAACAAGGAATTAATCCAACAGTATAATTAATCATGTGACACCCAACTAATGATGTCTGGATCACAGTGACCTTTTCATGGTGCGAATGAGGTAGACCACATCCACCTGTGACCACCCTCAAGCTGTCAGATCGAGGTCTGAATTTGTCTTTTACCCCCTGTGTTGGGTTGTCAGTGACCTCTTGTTCTGGTTTCAGTCATGTAAGTAGATGCCATTTTGTTGATGTCATTAGCATTTACCATAAGTCATAACAACATGAACCAACATTTGCCAGACCTCAGCAAACACTGATTTACACTGCAGTACAATCTTTAATTTGACAGTGATTTCCATCACTTGTTCAGATTTTTGACTTGTTCCTCTTGCAAAATACCTCTAAATCATAATCTATTATTGTTATAAAATATGTGTCATGGCCGCTGAAACTGCACATAACTCAGTACACAGGTTAGCAAGAGGTCCTGAGACAGTCTCTGATGCACTTTATTGCACTTTAGCTTTTGACTGAAAACCTGTGATTCTCTAAGGCATCACATATGTGGAGCATGTCAAATGTTGCTCCACACACTTTCAATTTTCACAATTTTTCTTTCAGGCTTCACTTTTCCATATTGGTGTCCTCCTTTCCTCTATTTAAAGCTTTGACTTTGACATATGGACTCTTTATTTAGCTAAAGAAGCACATGATATGTCATCTTTCCTGTGGAACACATGCCATCTGTCCCTAGAGGTGTTTAACCTTACATTCGGTTCTGTCTTCACTGGCTTTTGTTATTTGACTCTTCTGTTGGTAAAATGGACATTACTTAATTCTTCCAAAGTTATGCAAAGTAATAAAAAAAAAAAAAACATGACCCAGACTTTATTAAATGCAGGTTGATACTGTGTTAAGTTGCCACTTGATTTCTAAAATAAAATAATAATAATAAAAAAACTTTTTACATTGTTGAATAGTAATAATATTTCACAACGTTACTGTTTTTACTATATATATATATATATATATATATATATATATATATATATATATATATATATATATATATATATATATATAGATAGATAGATAGATAGATAGATAAATAGATAGATAGATAGTCCCATAAAACTGCTCCCTTGTTGTTCTAACATGCAAGTGGTTTGTAAAGAACAGTGTCTATCAAATATTCATAGTCCGATTCTTTATATAACAGCCAAACCCTTTGTTATCATCTTCATGCATTTCATCTCAGTCATTTCTCCATTTAATCACATCAGTTTTCTGAGAACTGTTGATTAATCCCAATTCACACTAATTCAATCCCAATCAGACAACCAGTCTGACATTCTCCTAATGCTACAAAGTCATTTCACACATGGCACTGAGTTAATCCTCCATCACTATATGGCAGATATGCTCATGTCTGTCACATGTTTCTAAAGTAGACCCCTACAGACTGATACCATGCCTATAAAATGAGGTGTGGTGAGGGTAATGTAGCCTTGTATTAATGTTACATTCCTAGGCACCCTGTTGATAGCTATGGGAACACTGGTCTAAAAGTCTCTTTGTCATACAGTAGTTAATGGAGCTGACTGGGCATGTGGTGAAGCTGTTTCATTTGCCTGGCTCGGATTCTTTTTGCACTTTTGAAGATTTTGACCCCCTGCAAGGAAAGACAGTGGGTTTAATATCTATAATTAAAGCAAAACATCAGTATTTTATCATGATGGTTCATGTGAGGATGATTTATATATATACAGTATACACCAAATACATTCTGATATTTTGAACTTTATATTAATCAAAAAATATTTAAAAAATATTGAATGGTTTCCACAAAAATATTAAGCAGTACAAGTGTTTTTAACATAAATAAAAAGAAGTAGTAGAAGAAGAAGAAGAAGAAGAAGAAGAAGAAGAAGAAGAAGAAGAAGAAGAAGAAAGAAAGAAATCAGCATATTAGTATGATTTCTGAAGGATCATGTGACAGTGGAGACTGGAGTAATGGCTTTAGCTTTTCAATCACAGGAATACTAATACTACTACTACTACTACTACTACTACTAATAATAATAATAATAAACAACTTTAAAATATATTAAAATAGAATTACAGTTAAGATAATACATAAGTGATAAGAGACTTAAAGCCATAAACAATCTTACTGACCCCAAATTGTAATGTTCTCTTGGATGGAGATGAGCTAAAATATTTCCTTGCAAAAGGTCAGAAACGCTGACCTAATAAAGTTTTTGATTTTGCTCTTAAATTTAATTTGATCTTGCCTTTGCCCTCCATTTCTTCCTATTATATACACATAACTGTAAGAATTCAAGATCAGGAACAGTTATGCATCCCAAAAGCTGTTATTAATATTTTGGTGTTTGATTTTTCAGCAGCAGGTGTGTCAATTGGCACATCTTAGCCATAGCTTTATAGTCTAAGATTTTTCAAAGATTTTCAATCAGGTTTAGATCATCACTCTGGGCCGGTGATTTTATTATTTCAATGTTCTTAGCTTCAAGAAACAGTTTTACCCATTTTGCAGTGTGACGGGAGCATTGTCTTGCATTAAAATTGCAGGCTGATTGGGATATGCTTGCAGGGAAGGAACTGCATGTTGCTGAAGGAAGTTCTGATGAACATTTGGATTCACCTGCCAGAGGCCCAACTCCTGCTGCAAAAAACATTCCCCAAAACAATGACTCCTCCACCTTAAACTGACTTCTTAACTCACTTGGGCTTCAGTCTTATCCTAGTTTGATGCTGAACAAAATGTTTTCCATCTGACCCAAATAAATTAAACTTTAAAGCTTGGTCACTGCAGAATGCACTTTCAGTCCGACTTCTCTTTAAAATGCAGAGACATACAGATCCATACCCTGTTCAGCACTGAACTGGTGAGCAATTCCAGCTGCAGTGTTGAACTGATTCCGGGTATTCCTTGAGAGTCTCCACATTATCCTTTCTTCTTTTGCATTTGTCTTACGTGGACGGCCAGTTTCAGGGGACTTGAATGAATTAGTGTCACTGTAAACCTGCAATATTCAAGAAATCAAAGATTTACTTTGAAATTTAGGAATTTGCAGGTTCTATATATATGGTCAAAACTGATTAAACATACTTATCATGTAAGCAATAATAATGCAAAACAACAACAACTGTTTTACAAAGCAAACAAATCAGACTGTTTTAAGCTGATTACATCATTTTATCACTGTTATCTCAAAAGATTTATAAAGTAAACGTGTCAGCCATTGCAACATATCTTTCACATTTTTTCATGTTTCACAAGAATTTGAGAAAATCACTGCATGTGTTTGCCACAGTAAGAAATGAGGCAGTTTGAGATAAAGCACAGACTGGTGTTCCAGATGTACATGTATCTCACATGAGAGCAGTCCATAATTAAACTCCACACACTCAGTAACCTTAAAGATTCTGTACTGCCCACATTTTCCTCTTTGTTTCCCACACTGCCTCTTGAATGGGCCGCTTGTTGTTGGCATGGCTCCCCGGCAACCTGCTGAGCTGTGTCGCAGAACTGAAGTACAAATTGGTGGCGTCATGTCTGTTTTGTCCTCACCTCCTCTGGGAGATTACACTTGAGGAGAACAAAAAGGGCCTTTCTAGTTCTCACCCCTAACATCTTCCAGGCATGGCCAGAGGACACATCCCATGAACTTTCACCTTTTCAGAAACACATATTGCTACCAGTAATGTTTGCAGTAAAAAAAAAAAAAAGAAAGAAAGCTTCTGTTTGTAAAAATGTTCCAGGCAACAGTTTAACTTGTAGCTGTTTAATCTTTATGCAGCTGTGGTGAACCAACAAAGATCAGGGAGTTTTTATTTCACTCATTTTGCTTTTTGGAGCCATGGGCCACATGCACACCGACAGCGACAGATACGGTGCCAAGTCAGATTAGCTTGTAAAACCATAAGGAGACTTGTGCTCATTTTTAGATAAATGGAGGCAAATGTTGTCAGAATGTGTCAGTGAGTTCACCTCAGGAGCCAAAACTCTGGCAAAGCAACAAAAACCAGGAGAGTCATGGGGGAAATGCTTATGGACATTTTAAAGGGGTAGTTCACCCAAAAACTAAAATTCTTATACTGTTTACTCACCCACTTTATTCCAAACCTGTATGACTTTCTTTCTTTTGTGAATCACAAAAGGAGGCATTTTACAAAATGTTCGTGCTGCTCCACATAATGCAAGACCAGAGGTTGTCAAGCTTAAAAAAAATGACAAAGATTCACAAATGTGGTCCATATATATTCACACTTCTCTGATACCCCACCCCGCTGTGGCTATTAAATCTCATTGTGTGTCACGATCAGTTGAAAGACACGTCAATGAACGCCAATGGCCCTCACATCAAACTCAAGATGCATACTGTATGTGCAAGGATGAGTTACACAATTCATGCTGTTTTGGGTGATCTGTTCCTTTAAGAGACATCTTTTCTGTAGACACAATATGGACAGCATTTTTTTTTTTTTTTACTCAGAATTCCCTTTAGCAATATTACTGTGCATCCAGATTCCTAGAGAGTATATTCACTGTCTCAGCATTAGTGCTAATACTGAAAGTAAAGTAAATTTAAGGTAACAGATGGTGTTTGGACATATTCTGGGCTTGTCATTGACCACTGGGGATCACGGATACCGAGTGCAAAGATTCTCTCATCACAGCACAACACCTTTCAGAGGTTTTAAGAGAATATTAAAACAGGAAATTGCATGTTTTTAAGTTATCTCAGTGGACTGAGATCCACTTCACAAAAAAACAAAAAAAAAAAAAAAAAATCGGTTTAGTCCTTATAAAAAAATAAATAAATAAAATTTAAATATTTGATCATTTAGCGGGTTTATATATATATATATATATAGGGGTTGACACAGGGTCACAGGGGTTGAGAAATATTAAATACTTTTAACAGTGGACATCAAATAGCTATTCCTGCTGTTAACACTTTGCTGCAGTGGGAACCCGTAAGTAACCTCTGTCTGTCCTTTTGTGTTCACCTTTCTTTGAGAACATGTATTTGTCTTTGTCTTCTTATTACCATTATCTCTCTCTTGTTCTCTCTGTCTCTTTCTCTCTCTTCTTTCTGTGTCCTCTCTCACATCCCTCACTCTTTACACCCTCCCTGATCTCTCTTTTTTTCATTTTCGCCCTGTCTGAAAATGATGGCTGGAGGCTTCTTTGAACCCCAGGGGGTTTAAGAGGACAGCAGTAGACAATTATCGACAGCGTGATGGCAGCCGCTCATGGTGAAGAATTTGTTTTTTTTTACTCATGCCACACTGGATGTCAGTGCAGGATGTGTGCAAATAAGTGGTACCTCTCTAGGCCATTATATAAAGCCCTTGATGATGCCTATCATGCATTACACTGAACTGTAATATTTCAACCTGAAGATAAATCAGCTGTGACGAGTTTCATGAATCATTGGTATTTGGCTTAAAAACACATACTTTATATATCAACATATGTAAATTCTAACATTATTTACTTATGCCCATGACACCTGTATTATTTTCTTCCAGAGTCCAGAATGCTCTTTTTTAACAAATATAAGGCTGTACAACTCCAAAATTTAATACATACACACATACTATACACTACTGTGAAAAAAAATTTGGTCAGTTTTGAAAGATTTTATTCAATAAGTAAACCTTAAATTGTTGAAATGTAATAGTAAATACACTGTAAAATGTTACTTAAAAAAAATGCTGTAATTGTGAACTTTCTATTTATCAAACAATTAAGCCCAACTGTTTTCAATATGAATAATAATGTTTCTTGAGCACCGAATCAACATACTAGAATGATTTATGAAGCATCATTTAACACTGAATACTGAAGTAATGGCTACTGAAAATTCAGCTTTTCATCACAGTAATATATTTTATTATTTATTATTTATTAATTATATTATATTATATTATATTATATTATATTATATTATATTATATTATATTATATTATATTATATTATATTATATTGTTGTTATTTTTTTTTCTTGTCATCATCATCATCATATGACCAGAGATTTAGAAATATAGCATATAAAGTAGCTTATAAGTTCATGGACATTTATTTATTTATTTATTCATTTATTTTTTTGTTAGTTTAGTTCAAACATTTATTTGAGTATTACAAGGAAGAAAAAATCAAACTGTATGTATTTGGATAACATCAGGTTATGTACATATTTTTATATGAAATATTCCTTTACCAGACATACCCAATGACAACAACCTATACTATAATCATATTTGTTTTTTTTGTGTGTGTGAGTGTGTGTGTGTGTGTGTGTGTGTGTGTGTGTATACACACACACACACACACACATACTGTATATTATATATATATATATATATATATATATATATATATATACTGTATAATAACTTCGTTGAAGTACTAAAATATCTAAAACTAAATAAACTAAAACTAAACACTAAACACTAAAAACTATAATAAACAAATAAATAAATACATGCATACATACATACATACATACATAAACACATAAAAATACAAACACACAAAATTATTACCTAATCTTTAACTATGTGTATATATATATATATATATATATATATATATATATATATATATATATAAAATATTGACAAAACTATAATAGTATATCAATGATACTAAAATATCATTTTATACTAAAATAAAACTGGCTCTCGGTCATCCTTAATTCCAGTGCAAGACTGCTTCTTTTTTAAAATCGAATCTTTGTAGTCCCTCACTGAGGCAACTTCACCTTCAAATGCTAGTTTTATCATACTGCATTATGGTGTGATGTTAGCATTTTATAAGGTCACCAAATTTTGATAATCACATACATTGATAATAATCTGTTTACCACAATTACTGATGTCAGCACAAGATGTGGGGGGCCTTTCAGTCCTTACTAACATGAAAACATCTGTGTGACTGACAGGTAAGTCCTTGAATTGACAGACACAGGAAGGACATGTGTGTGATGATATTATTATTCATATACTATGTGTGTGTGGTTTGGAACACGGGGTCTCCAGGGGCCACACAAACCATACTGACCTGCCTGTCTTCACTCTCATTACTCATGCATGGTGCCGGGTGGGCATTTCAGTATTAACCATTAGTAGGATAGTAGGAAGTTGTGAGTTTTACATTTACTATTGTCAAGAGCTGTACATTTTCTTAAAATTTCCTTTATTAAATTTCCTAATTTATAAAGGTAATCATCATCATCATCATCATCATAATCATCATTATCCTTTGAAAAGGTAAAAGGCACCCAAAAATCTTTAGGAATGTGATTATATTTTCACTGTATTTTTACAGATATACATATTTTTGTCCAACTGAATCCACATGAACGCCATAAATCTCAGAGTAATGCACAGCTCTGTGTTCATTTACAAACTCTCTGTAATCACTGTGGGTCACCTGCAACATTTGAAAGCGCAAAAGGCCAGCCATGTTCAGAAAACCTGTAATGAGTATCATTAACATCAAAAGAGAAGCTTTAAGTTCTCACTATGGTTTTCTACCAAAATAAAAGCTCTAAAGTTTAATGTTTGAAGGCAAAGAAATTAGGAAATTCATAAATATTATAATTGTAATGTTGTTCCTTAAAATTAAATAATAATTTAAACTCTAATTAATAATATTAAAATTTAAAAAATTATAAAATGTAAAATTAATAATAATAATGATAATAACAATAATTAGTAGTAGTAGTAGTAGTAGTAATAGTAGTAAAAATAAGAATACTTTAAAGGGGAGGTCTAATGCTACTTCATGTGTTCTGACTTACACTGTTAAAGAATTGGATTCTCATGCTAAACATGGCCAAGTAAAAAAAAAAATAATAATAATAAGTTGAATGTATGACAGAGTATTTCTGTGTAAAATACATTTCTTTAGGGTTAAATTTCGGAAGGTTTTTTTTTTTTTTTTTTTTTTGTATGGCCTTGTATGACATCATAAAGGACTAAATTATTTGCATGGGCACTTCTCCTGGAAGAGCGCGAGCACACATCAACCAGAGCGAGAGCAAGAGCAGCCCATCAGCATGCTTAATTGGGGTTGCGGAGGTCATTTCTCTCATTTTGTTCATTTCAGCAGAATATAATTAAATGTTACATGTTAATATCCGCAACACATCTATTTACACAAAACATTGATCACATTTCAAATAAATCAAAGCTATAATGCAACCAGGCAAAATTATTCGAAACAGAAATGATTAATTTATTGCTTAACTGGCTGTGCAGTCTGTTAGTTCACCTCACCTCCCAAGTCTTTGGGCACTTTGTTCTTTTGTCACGACGCATCCCCGTAAGGGTAACTGAAAGCTATGCAAGGAAAAATAAATGATTAGTTCACCTCCCGAGGCTTCGGGTCGTTCGTTCCCTTTCATAGGTTCACTCAGTGCTTTGATAGCGTCATAGCTATGGGAACACTTTGGTGTGACGAATGTCTGAAGCCCTTATATCATCACGCTAATTCATTTTCCCATAGTGCTTAGCACTGCCCCGAGAATACATCACATATGATCATATCAGTGTGCTACCTGCAAATTCATTAGATTCAATTTCCTTCAGGAAGCAAATTATCTGTTGACCCTAGGAAAGTGTTTTTGTCGTGTCCTCAGCTATTTCTGAAAGAGCAGTTTACTCCTCTAGAACGACATGATGAGCTACAGGGTTAGGGTTAGAAGATATCTTCAGGTATGTGAAGGCATTATTGTTTATCCTTCCCATATCGATTACAGCATTGAGTGAACCTATGAAAGTGAACGTGTCAGTTATGCATGTAACCTTGGTTCCCTGAATAGGGAATGAGATGCTGCGATGCCGGCCGTTCCTATACCTTCGATAGCACTTCCTTCGTAATGTGGAAATCTGATAAATTTGCGTGTAGCATGCTAATATGAGCATACGTGATGTATTCTCTGGGCAGTGCTAAGCACTATGGGCCAATGAATTGGCGTGATGGTATAAGGGTCTCAGGCATTCGTCAAACCAAAGGAGTTCCCATAGCGATGATGCTATCGCAGCGTCTCGGTCCCTATTCAGGGAACCAAGGTTACATACGTAACCAATATGTTCTTTTGTCCCGTCACATACCTACCATCATCAAGGGTTCGAGTCATTCGTTCATCGCGTGACAGCCCCATAGGCATAAGGCTATGCAGTTTTTATGGGAAAGAGAAGTTATTTGTTCATCTCCCAAGTCTTTGGGTCCAAGTTCGTTCTTTTGTCACGTGACAGCTTCCCGGATCAGTATCTAAAGCCACTATCATTAATTGGCTATCGATAATTATCAAACTAACGAACTAAGACTTTAGATTTTAGCCTAGGATCTGATGAATCTTTTAGAATTTCCAAAATTTGTCTCAGACAGCCAAATCATGGTCAGAATCATACAGTGTGTGCCCGGCTTTATAGTGATGGACCGTTCTTGAACGATTCGTTAATTTTAAGCGAATATTTGACATAATTTGGGAACAACGAGTTGTCTCAGATAGTGATTCGTTAATTTTGTGTTGACCACGTAGTTGTGTTATATTTAGGAATCTAAAGGAATTTAAAGCTTAAAGCATTAACCAATTCTTCATTACCACATTCAATGTTATGGAAAAGAACAATCACATAAATTCACAAATGTATAAACTGTAAGAAATAAAACGCTATAAAGCTCAAATAAAATCTGAGACCAGAAACATTATATATGTCATGAATCCGGTCCATGGACTTCGATCTGTACACCACCAGAGATCACTAACTCATCGTTGACTTTATCACTACACTCACTGTTGCACATCACATTGGACTACATTTCCCATACACCACTTCACTAATCACACGCAAACCTGTATCCAATTAGACACACTACTTAAGAGACAGTCAGTTCCTGTTCTAGCTGCTGAGTACTGTTTGTGCGTTTATCGTTGCCATAGCCGATAGCACCTTACGGAGCCAACTTGAGTTTCCTAACCTTGTCTTGATTCAACCCTAGTCTTGGATTCTCTCTATCGCCTAGCCCTGTTTGTTTATCGTTCGCTCCTGTCAGGACCATTGCTCTGTACCTGGATTACTCTCTCTTGCCCTCCTGGATATCGTACGCCGTCGACTGATCTCTGCCTGCTTATTGGGCTGCCTTTGCCCTGTCTTCAATACTCCTGTTCACCATTGTTTGACTTCTGACTGTTTATGACCATTTATTTTATTAAAGCTTGCAAGTGGATCTGCATGTCTCCTGTCTCGTTACAATATAACTGTAAGAGTAAAAAAAAAAAAAAAAAACTACGCTCTTGTTTGTAAGGAAGCTTTGGAATTATTAACTAATTTCTGTATTCATTGCTGCTCTCATGCCACGTGACAAAAGAATGAACTACTCCCTCTCAAAGAGTCGGGAGTTGAACTAATAATTTATCTTTCTGGTACGGACTGCACAGCATAGATATGTATATGTAAATGCCTCATTAGTGACTGTTTCAATGGGCTGCTATAAATAAGCCGTCCACTATATTTGAAGAGTCAACTTGACGTCTCCATAATTATCAATGAATATTCAAAGATGCCACAATCCTTACATATCTATTTTTCTGCCCATCTCTCACATTCTTACCTGTGAAAGGTTATCCTGTCTCTTCAGGAATTGAAATCCCGGTGTTTTTTACAACCATAGGCTGTGCGGGATTGTGGCATCTTCAAATATTCTTTTATTATGATGAATGACGTCAGGTTGACCCTTCCAATATGGCAGATGCGTCTACGTGCTTGGAGCTGCCGAATGAGGCATCTACCTATACATATCTAAGTTGCATAGCCTCTAGTCTATAGGGCTGTGACGTGATGAATGAACAACTCTGTAGGTGAACTAATCATTTCTGTTTCCTGAACAGAAGCTATTAGAATTTGCACATGCACAGTCAACATGAAATAAACAAATCACTCTCTGAGACAACTTGTCATTCCTGAGTCATATTAAATATTCAATCAAAATGAATGCACCACAATATGGCAACAACAATACAATAACTTTCTTTAATGCTACAATAAGCAAACCCACTTCACCAGCTAATTTCTCTTTAACAACAATGTGCTACCACAAAAATGGAAGTTCAAAGACAGAATTTTAAAGATGGCTGCACACTTGTTTCTCTATAGTCAGAGTAGATCTTAGCTGATCGCATGCCTGCATCTTCATGTAGAGTCTTCACATTTCCTTATCAGAGAAATTTCTGTTGGAGAAAGCCTGACATAATGTATCATGCAGGGTATTGGCTCACAAGACTCTTAAAGGGATTAACTCTCAGTGGTCCTGCATGCTCGGCATGACGGCATCTGCGATGGGGTATCTGTACCATGGCGTCATCACTAGCAGAGGGGATGGACATGCTGACACTCTGCCACACTGTTATGGCTAACAGGGGCCTGGCACAGAGCTGAGTGCGGTGGTCAGTATATGATGAAGCACAGTGGCAGCCGGTGTACTGGCCACCCACAGCCACAGTCATGGAATGTTTGGCCATGACTACATGTCTGGATAGTCACATTATTAACACACTCCCTCATAATAAGGTGTTTTTTTTTTTTTTGTCGTCTAGATAATGGCTTTGTACTGAAGACCTAGTGAGCTGCCTTGCTGACTATACAATCTCCCTATTTGAAATGTATTTATAATTGACTGAACTGACACATTCTACACTGGCTTGCTACACTGTAGCTTTTAATACTCAGATTCTTCTGTGTTTGGCTTCCATATGTCAACAGCGCCACCATTCTTTTGACTGGAAGTCAGTGGAGAAGATCTACCAGTGTTTTGTGTAGAAACTGGTCATTTTGAATCTATAATATAAATACGGCACTGTACTTTATATATCTGTTTTTGGTAATATTATAGACTTATTTGTACACTAGCATTCAAAAGTTTGATGTTGGTAAGCTTTTTTATGTTTTTTTTTTTTTGTTTGTTTGTTTGTTTTTCAGGAAAAAAACTTTCAGATTAAAATTACAGTAAGATTAAGGTCAATTAAGTATCAAAATGAAGTTAAAGCGATCATGAAACATTCAAAAGTAAATCCCCAAATCTTCTTTAGGCGACAATCCAAATAAGACTTATCCACTTGTTGTTTACCAGATCATTTTTCCACCATTTTGGCTCTGTTTGATTCTCTGTTTCCCCAAGTGTATTTATGTATTTTGACTGCTCTTTCAGCCTGAAAGTCTCTTTTGCACACACACAGGTGGTCGGCCTGTTATAGCATAATTATTATAATTATCTCATTCTTTTTCTGATAGCATTAGCAGCACTTAAATAGTGCTTTTAAATAGAATGGATCAAGTGGCCAAATATTTGCTAGTGTAAAGAACATGAGAATCCCAAGGCAGAATACAAACAGCAATTAGCCATCTTTCTTCAGCCTTACAATTTTAGAAAATAATGGTCAGATTCTACAAGAGCCACGTAACTTGCATTGCACAAATCACATGGCACCAAAGTCATCTCCTGTTACCTCGTAAAGGAAGTTCTGCTATATTTTTCTCTAGTCTTGATGCAGAACACCACCTGGAAAATGTCACTACCATGTCAAGTGACAAAAATGTCACCCTTTGTTTATCCCGAATAAGCAATAATTGGCAATAATTGAAGCTATTAGCGGGTATTAACCAAGCACTTGTGGGGCACTCCGCAGGGTTATTCTTCTCTATGCCAACCCATTAAATATAAACACCATTTAAGCTCTGCAGCATATTTAGTTTATTATTCCTTTAATTGCTGGTTTATGTCTAGTAATTACAACCATGGGTGACACAAAGCCTTAGCATTGCACATTTAAATAGAATTCCAAAATCAGACAAGGCAATTATGGCAAAAATGGCAAGGGCCAGACAGACGTGCCCTTCCCATTTCCCTCTGAAGCCAGTCAATAAACAATCTGCATATCTTTAGTCCATCAATATTTAATAGCAGCCAGCTAAAGGGCTCCTCTCTCAGGCTCAGTCAGGTTTGATGTTTAATGCTTTGAAATGTGCCACAGACAGCAATCGCGTGGTCCCCAGAGGGTTTTGGCACACTTTGTGTTTGTATTTGTGTGTGTTCACCAGAGTGTGTATATGTACACATTTTTCTTTTGAAAGCATGCACTAATGTGTGTATTCTGGGCTATCTGCAATGGTTTTGCTTTGGAATCCATTTGCATTAGACAAATTTGTGACCCAACACAGTAAATAAAGGCTATTTACTGTATATTCATCAGTATTACATAAAACATTTTACAACATTCAATCTACTTGTTAAATGTAGGGATGCACAATTTGGCCCAAAATTTTGTGTGATTTATGTATTGATATAATAATAATTAATAATAATAATAATAATAATAATAATAATAATAATAATAATAACAATAATAATAATAATAATAATGAAAAATAAACAAAAATGAACATATTGCTTTAATATATTTTTATTGTAAATTTACAAAGTTAGTATTTAAGAAAGTGAAACCCAGTCGAAAACTGAAATGAAACTTCCTCATTGCAACTGTAAAATTATAGTATTAATATTTGTGTCTTCTTCATATTCAAATGTTAAATCAATGAGCATGTATTTTGGTATAAAACCGCTTCTCTGTTTTTTGGCAAAAGATTTATATATGCTCATTATTAAAAATCTAGTGACATATTTGCCCTATGTTGCGTTTTAAAATGCACATTATAAACTCACAGTGCTTGCAGAGATGGAAATTGTGTAAAGCAGCATTTCACAAACCTTTGTGATTTGATAATCACACTAAGTCATATTGCAGTTTCAATTTTACTCCAATTAATTTGTCAGTCCTACAAAAAATCCAACCCAACAATGTCCTTTTGTTTATAATTTACTGTATATTGATTATTCCATTATTATTTTATTAATTTCCTTTACTTTTCCAGGTTTAAATATCACAATCTCTCATATATCTAGATGTTTAAAGGGGACCTATTATGCAAAATTTACTTGGCAGTGTGTGTACACAACCACCTTATAATGATAAAAATCCACCTACATTTTTTTTTTTAAATCCCCATAAATCATAAGCAGTGTCTCAGAACAAGCCATCCGAAGAATCTGTGTAAAATGACAAGAAGGTATAACTGCAGGCTGGAGCAGTGGGTGTGCCGCAAGGTAAGGAGCGTGGATAAAGGTCTTTCTCATTGTTTAGGGTTTCGACCTTTTGCCACGCCCATTACTCTGACCTGCACCAACCCTTGTCTCCAAATGGAGGTCACTTTGTAAAGGGCCCCGCCCACGACTTTTGACAAACACTGCCGTATTAGTAGAGATCCCACCTTGAGTGAGCCGCACACAATCCGCCATGTTTATCTTCACGCTAGAGCCAGTGTAGCCAAGTCTGCTGTTTTCCCACAGAATTGGGCAACTTTTACACTGTTGCCACAGGTAATTTTTCATGTCTGCAGGTTGAAGCGACTGCAATAATGTGATATTTAGCCCCTGGAATGTGAATTTTACCAGGGAAACTTTGTACCCTGTATTTTACCCATGTGCTTCAGATGTGTGCGCTCAGAAAACCCTATATCAGAAGTTTAAACTGATATGGCTTTAATACACATGCAAATAAGTTTTCAGTGCGATAGACATAAGGATCAAAACCGAAGTCCCTTCAAGGCAAGTGATGTCACTCGGCGACCATCTTTGAAATGCCTCTCTGGCATGCATCTCTTTGGATGGGGAAACCAAAAATTTTCCAAAACTGTTGTTAATCTTACGATTAAATTCATATTTGAAATCCCCAGAGAAATCTGACAACAAGTCTCATAAATGTTTTCTTATGCTCCAATAGCGTTAAAAAGGCTTATTTTTTCAGGCTAGACCAGCCTTCGATAGAGTGGCTATATTGAGCTTTGCATTTTTCCCCATTCAAAACTATACAAGTGACACGTCTTAGGTATTCTATACAGTGCTTGAAGTGGAAAAAAAAAGAAGTGCCGGTACCCCAAAGTAAATAACATATTTTTCATTTTCATAATTCACAATGTAGGCTATGTATAGTGCCACAATCAATCAGTTATTTGTAAATGTTTTTCAGTTAGAATATTGGCGAGTTTTGATGTTTTACCAAACCGGACCACAGGGAGACCACTTAACCTCCACTAGATACATTCATAATTGCTAAACTTCTTACCACCCTATAACACCTTAACCAGCCAGCGTCCATTATAAAACATTCTTGCTTTTAATCCAAATACACAATGAAATGTACTGACATCTGAACGTGAGTCACTATTCTCTCCACAATCTCTGATGAAATTTGCCGTGTTTTTCTCTGCATTAGTGCTGCATTACCAACTGTTTAAATTTGCTTACTGGATCCTTGGACTTTTCAGGAGTTTATCGGTTTCCATTAGTGATTGCAAAAACCTGCTTCTTTTCATTTTTAAGGTATTGTTTTCATTATAATGTACCGATTCAAATTAGTCATTAATTCTTGAAACAGGACAGCGCCCAAACATCCTCCCCACATTATATTATTCCTTTGAAAATTTACATGAATTCTCCATCTTTCAAAGAAGTTGACGCAAACATGGGTTTATCACTGTTTTTCTATTGTGTTATACATGTATGCTTTTGGACTTAAATGGACTGAGCTGTTTTATGCATTTTTGTGATTACAAATAAATGGAGCAGCTGTGACAGAACATGTATTTTTCATTTTATGTAAAAAAATAAACATATTAGTTGGATTCAGCATCACTGATGTGCACTTCTGAAACAAAATAATAAATTACTGCCACTGTAACGTTTTTAATCGTAAATCATTGGTAAAATAGCGATGTTGGAGACTTTTTAAATCTTTATTTACAAAACGTTGTTTTGCGATAGTTTTCATTTATTTATCCCCTCACTGGTGAAATGATGTTGTGCGCCATTTGCTTCAGAGAGGCGTACTAAAGGCGGGCTTTTAGAGTAGCGCTGGTCCGACAGTGGAAACAAAGCATTGGCCCCACCCGGCTCATTGTTAGCCCTGGCTCGAAATGGCCAGACAGTGGAAAAGCGATAACACCTGCAGTAGACCGCCTCCGCTTGCATTCATTCACATGATTTGTCGAGATGAGAGGTGACCCCTCCTGGTGATTTATATACTGTTATTCCACCAGACACTGACGCTTTGACTCTGAGTACCAGCAACATGTTAGAAGTGCCAGTACTGCGTACCAGTGTGTACCGGCCCACTTCAAGCACTGATTTTATAGTCTTTGTCAAAACCCATATTTATTATGGCAGTGTATCTGATGCACGAGTTGAAAAGGCACAGCCCTATCCTGGAAAAGGGGGTGAGGAGCAGCACCTCATTTGAACTTAAAGATACATTCACAAAAACAGCGTGTTATTGCTTCTACTCAAAATGGGCATTTTCAAAATGATATAATAAATTATCTGTGGGTTATTTTGAGCTGAAACTTCACAGACTCATTCTGGGGACACCTGGGATTTGTATTACATCTAGTAAAAAAGTGCATAATAGGTCCCCTTTAAAGAAAAAAATTTATTATAGGTTCTTTTGGGCTGAAACTCAGTATCCCCCAGAGTTAGATAAGTCCATACATACCTTTTTCATTTCTGTGCGTTCTGTAAGTGTTATTTGACGCACCCACCCCTAGCCTAGCTTAGCACAAAGACTGGATGTAAATGGTTAATGCTAGCATAGTAATCCCAATAACTGACAAAATAATGCAAACATTTTCCTATTTACATGTTGTGATCTGTATAGTCACAGCGTGTACAAATAACAAGGCTATATAAGACAGAGACCATTTTAATCGTATAAATACTGGGAACTATATTCTCACTAGGCGTAGGAGCACAGCTTACGTTACTTGGGCGGAGTGGCTACTTGGGAGGGATTTCGTGATTAGCGCAGCACACGAGACGCCCTGTTGATGTTCCGTAAACAAAACAAACGTGACTAACTAGCTAGACGTGACTCGTGATCATGGCTGACTTTGAGGAATTGTCAGACTCAGAGTAATTTTACTGTGTATCAAACCAAGATCCAGAACGATATAGTTTTTGAGCCAGGATACACAGACGAGGAGTTACAAAGTGCTGTAGAACACTCATCTCATCCTGATTAATAATTATCACAGAAAATGTATAAAGAATTATTACAGGAATTTATATATTTGAAATGCAAATTTATTACAGCTGACAAAATATATTCAACAGCATATATATAATACAGTAATGTTAGATAATTGCATTACAATAGCCAAGAATATGGGGAAAGAAATAGCAAAAGGCAAATAGTTTTTCATTTGTTATTGAGCGATACAGTGTGTTCACGACAACACAATAATAACAATAAAGGGGATACACGGAGCCCCTATTCACGTAATAGTGTCACTACTAAGGTTATATTACATTAGCATGGCACTGTTACAGTATGGCTAATGTTAGTCATCTCAAAACATAACGGAACACTTACCGCAGCAACAGGTGATCCAATTTGTCCTGTCTTTATTATCGATGGGATGGCTGTATCCTTTAGCACACGTTTCATGGTCCGTGTGGCAACTTGCATTTTTTTCAAAATAGGTCTACAGTAAAATGTTCAGAGCAAATGAAATACTTCGTGATGGTGTTTACAGGTGTGTTTGGAACTATACCCAGAACAAGTAGCCATCGATTCATCAGGTCAGCGTTTTTTGGTTGGAATTCTATGAAACATCATAGTATTACCTAGTCTCCCCTGTTTATTGTCGCAGCTCTTTACAATACAGCGAACACCCATGACTGTACACTATAAATGTACTATCTAGTAATTGCTGACTCTATTACTCCAACTCTGAGCGAACTCTCTGCTCCTCACCACGGCGCGTCTCGGGTGCTGCGCTAATCACTCCGCCCAAGTAGCCACTCCGCCCAAGTAACGTAAGCTGTGCTCCTACGCCTAGTGAGAATATAGTTCCCAGTATTTATACGATTAAAATGGTCTCTGTCTCATATAGCCTTGTTATTTGTACACGCTGTGACTATACAGATCACAACATGTAAAATAGGAAAATGTTTGCATTATTTTGTCACTTATTGGGATTACTATGCTAGCATTATCCATTCACATCCAGTCTTTGTGCTAAGCTAGGCTAGCGGTGGGTGCATCAAATAACACTTACAGAATGCACAGAAATGAAAAAGGTATGTATGGACTTATCTAACTCTGGGGGATACTGTGAATAAGCTAAAGTCCAAAAAAGTCGGAGTGTTCATTTTAGGTTATGTTTTGACTTGTTTTTTTCTTCTGTATATTGATAATAATAAAAATTGCTTAAAAGTGTGAATTAAAAAGAAGAAAAACTCATCTTGAGCACCCCTTCAAAATTTTCTGAGCTCCCAAGTGGGCCTGGCCTGATTGAGAACCACTGCTATGAAGGTGGTATGTATGTGCCATCTTTGAGAAATTGTGGTGCATTCAAAAGGTCGGACAGTCCACTCCAAAACAACAAAATCTACTGGCCCTGCTGTATTAGTAAATGGTCTGTGTATGTGTGTGTGTGTGTGTGTGTGTGTGTGCGGTCGGGGTGGTGTTAGCCATTCTGAACTGAATTTTAATGATCAAAACAAATGAGCCAGTTCAGACCCACAATTAGTGGACAGTCGTGGCTATGTGTTGCCTGTAAATGAGCAACACGACAGCCTCTTTACCCCCTCTGGAGTAAACCTCTGCCCCTGGAGAAGCCTCATTAACTGGGCTGGGTTATGGGGGAAAGGGGGTGAAGGGGCTCTTTAAAGCTCAATAACCCTGGAGAGCTGGGACTGGAACCTGTTCCATATAATAGACAGTATTAGTTCAAGGTGTTGCTGTAAATCATTCTTTCTTGTGACTCTAATTTAATGGCTAATAATTTGTGCCTTTTTCCATCTACAAGATTGATGGCCGTCTTACATGGATTTTACATCCTTACTACTTCTACAGTATATAAATGAAAAGTTTTTTATTTTATTTTTTAAGCAAGTAATTCAATTGCAGCTATATATTTCTGCATCAGCAAGGTGGATTTCATGGATCAGTTTTGTATTTGACTAAGTTGTACTTTTACAATGTAAAATGTTTGTAATTTTTACAGAAAAAAGAAACTAAAAATGCTACAGTGAACTTTCTATTGTTCCACCTGTATTATTATGGTGGTTATCAGTACATTTTAAGGTAAAAAGCTGATTTTTGTAGTGCAAGCTTAATATATTACCATTAGAAAAGAAATATATGGTTGTAAGTAGTAAAATATGTCACCAATATGCCATTCCATAATACATCGAAAATGGTTGTTCCCATATGTTTTTACAGACAATTTCTTAGAACCCAGCTATTTTTCTTTTTAAATATTTAACAAAATATATATTTTATTTTTATTATTGCTCATACATTAAAATAAAATACATTTGAATGTATAAAACTTTGGTGTATGACTTGTGCACCATTTAAGCTATGGATATAAATGATACCTCAAAGCGGTGTGCTGTCAATTCATAGTGTTCAGATTCATTTTACTAAGCATTTGCCTGGATAAAATGGATGAAAAAATCACATAGACTCATACTGAAGGAAGAACCAGAACATATGAGAATAAAAAGCTCTACTGACTTGGACCAATAATTAACCACAAAGCAATGTGGATATTGTTAGACTGGCAATCACCAGAAATTATTTTGGTTATTAATGAACTAGTTTGGATCCTATTCAACGGTTGTTGATTGGATTAGCATCAGCCTGGTTCCCTCGACAAAAACCCAATTTTCGTTCACTTTAATCATCTTCACAAATAAACACTTTTACTTGAACACAATTGCCAAAAGTATTGACTCCAGGTCATGGAATTGGAAGTGCTACAATACTAACTCGTTTTCAGTTTTGGCCTTCATATGTCATGTCTGCAGCACTCTGTTATGGTTTTCCAAGCTTTTTCAAAGAATACAATGATAGTACCATTGTACTCAAATTATATGCTAACTTTTGTACCATATATTGGTATTCTAACTAGTTTCAGTGTGTTGTTGTTTGGTCTGCTAATGATGAGCTTTCATTTAGTGGTTAGTGCAGTCAAGCTTTTGTTTAAAAAATTTCAGAGCCCCAATGTTGAAATATAAGAGAACGACTCGCTTCCCTGTGGAATCGAGCCTTGTTGTTGATTTGACCCACGTACGGCGGCTTCAGCACTCCTAGGGAGTGATACTGATAGCTTCACAGCAGAGGGAAGCTGTCTATTAACATTTAAATGATCTTCCTCAGAAAGAGATAATATTATGAAAGAAAATGAAGAATTAGCGTAATGCTCAGGTCTTAGCTGGTTGGAACGAGCTCCCACTCGCCGTTGGAAGGTAATAAGTGCCTCCCAATTATGCCTAATGAATTCTAATGGGCCTTCACCATTTACAGTTCATCCACGCTCAGTATGGGGGTTTTTGGTCTTATTTCTTACACAGTAAGGCCTTGATCAGACAGAACGCGTTTTTAGCAGTGAGCGGAGACTTTTATAAATAATTTTCTATTGGCAGTGAGCATTTTGCATGCAGTTTATGTGCCCCAAGCGCCTTGCCTGAAGTAAAAAAAAAAAAAAAAACAACTCTGAGACAACAACAACTCTTTTTTTTTTATGACAGAAGCTTACAGTTGCTGGGAATGTCCAGAGACTGCAAAGATGGTAGAGAAACTTGTGGTGGCTGTCGCGGGTTACCTGGAGCTGTATTTTAAATTTAAGTTTCTTATAATATGACAGTTTACTTAACCAAAGATTCTAGAGTTCGCACTATAATCCTTGATTAGACTGACAGGATAGCTTATTCGGTGTTTGCCTAGCAAGATAAAAAGAAGAAGAATAAAAAACGCAACACGGTGCCCCTTGTGTTTTCAAACCTGAAAAATATGTTCGGGGCCTAAAAGTGCAGTTAACGCCTGGTAGTTTATTCGGAATAAATGCAAATTTATTGTGTTGCTAATGACGTAGCAATATTTAATTTATTACATTGTGCGACTGAAGTCCAATTAATTATTGGTATATATGTATGTGTGCATTGCTGCAGTGTTTAACTATTTTTTCATCTATGAATATATTATATCTCTGATGGTATATCTCTAGTATGGGTATGTGTTACAAAAAACAGTTTAACAAAAGCTATACAAAATGTATTGCATCATTTTAAAATGCTTTTACTCAGAGCTATTGACAAGGAATAATTTCAATCTTCCATGCTCCATTACAGTTTTCTTGTATTCCCTTTGTTTGCATTGGCCTTAGTTGACGCAGGTCATATGCCGTGTGAAGAGCAATATCTGGTTAAATATCGCTGAATGACTGGCAGCTGAGATGAGATTCATTGTGTCCTTTGTTCTGTTGAGCAAATTGGAGTGTGCTGTAGAGGGGCTGCAGGGAGTAAATGGGCTCCGATTAGACAGCTTTGAAATACTGCCACCATATGGAGGAGGTGTACACGTAGCCAGGGATCGTTATAGAACAGATCGATGACCCTTGTGAAAAAGAAGTACACTTTGGCATGCTTTTACAAAGAGCACAATTACAGAAATAATATGCCTGAAAAGAATATGCTTAAATGCAAACTGAATGTATAGTGTTTATAGACACTGAATTGCATGTTAATTGTCTTACGTTAAAATGCTTTACAGTGGAAATTAAATGCAGTTATCTCAACTTTTAAAGGTTTTTTTTTTTTTGATGCACTTAAGTAGAACCTTTATGTAATTTCATAATTGTATTGTCTTTGAATGATGGTTTAAGTGTAGATCCCACAGCCAAATGTACTGAAAACCATTTATGATAAAGTAAAATATAATGTAGTTTCTACAGAAATGTGTATTTCATGTATTTAAATATATTTTATTTACACATTTTCAATGGTGAAGCAACAAAACTTTAAATGTAATATTGAATAACATTCTACAGATAAAATTATATTAAAACACATGTACTTAAGTTACTCAATACATCAAAGTGTGCTTCTTTAAATCACAACATTTTTTATTTAAATATTTAAAATGTAAATTAAAACTTTTAATTTGATTTTTTTTTTTTAAATTGTTTTGATGGTGTACTCTCTTTAAATACACTACAAGGCACATTCAATACAATTAAGCACACTTTTCCACAAGGGGATGATACGTGGAGTAAATTAATTTGCTTAGCATTAAAATAAAACAATCAAAATAGATATGCTAAATAGATTAGTCTCATCTAAAAGTCTAGTGCATTTGAAAGTTTTTTTTTTCATCTTTTATTTCAAGCTTTTATGCCCAGATTTGTCTCCTCTTCAGTCTACCTGTTGAATTAGCTTTGTCAATTTAGAATTAGCTTTCTGGCTATTAGCTTTGGAATTGATTGCACTTAAAATAGTCGAAGAGAGGTTTAATTAAACACACTAATCATGAATCAAGTAAGCATTTCTAATCTGATTAACCAAATGGAAGTGTTTCTTGCTAATTAATATTCTGTAATTAAATACAACCCAAAACACTGAAGTATTTGGTCACCTTTATAGGATTTTGCATTACCACCAAAGATTCATCTTTGTAGCTTCTTGATTCTAATAAGGTGCGACATAAGATTTATAGATAGACAAAAGGTTTCAGCTGAACTTTTATGCATTCTTCGTTTATTTAGTACTTCATAGAAGGTTTAACATTTATTTAATACAAATGCCACTAGCATTTTAATCTGTTTTATCTTAAATCACGGATGTGAGCCGCAGCTCTGTTGTTTCGGTTAAGTGACTGTCTTTTGATTTTGTGTCTCCATTAGACGACAGAGCACCATTGTGGAAATGCTAATGAACTTGGATGTCTCCACACATTGATGGAGTGCTCCCGGTGACAAATCCTTTATTCAACAGAGCTAGCCTTGATGTATAGTGCAATTTCCACCTTTTTTTTTTAATCTATAACTTAATTCCAACAAAATAATAAAATAACCTGAAGGCAATCGTTTAGTGATGCTTGCTCAATGATTGTGCCAACAAGTTGATTTTAAATTTATTGTTAGTTGGCTTTGAATTTAGACTCTTATCACTGTGTCAGATCCGAGCTCCTCAGAGGTGATGGGATCATTTTTGGGGTCAGTAGAGGATATTTGTAGATGATTTAATGCGTTTAACCCAGTAAAATAAAGGTGCTGCTGGTGGGTGTGGTCTCATATGCGAACACTGAGCTACTTATGACTTATGCATCTTTTGGGTTGTCACACAAAGAAAAATAATTTCTGATATTAAGTTTATATTATATATTCTGGCCATTACAACAGAACCCACCTCCAAATCTGTATGATATTCTGGCCATTAGATAAGTCTTGATTTCCTCTTTCAATGTAAATCTAGTGGTATTTTTACAGTTTTATTGTCCGACAGGTGAAAATCATAATTGCTTATATATACACTATAAGTAGCCTACATAATAAGTAATAATATGTACGTTCAAAAAAGAATACCTTAATTGGGAAGGCATGATTAATGACTTTATTACAAATCAATGTTGGTCTTTGAAGAATAAACTGCTAAAGTGTGAACTATAACACTTTTTAAATCTTTATTTTATATAAGTTTGGAAAAAAAATATTAAATAGTTTTATGAATTAATGGGTGATCACTTTACACTTTTCGATCCATTGACTCTTGTTCGTATGTATGCGAATGTGTGTAGACAGTAAATGAAAGCTCATGTGATTTTCACTGCATTCCAAAGTTCATGAGTGTGACATCACATTATGACCTTAGTATTCCATAGTGTATATATATATATATATATATATATATATATATGTGGCGATTTGTAAAAAAACAGAGGGGGGGATGCTTTTGAAATTTTTTATGAAATGTTTTTTAATACGACGGAAATTGTATTTAGTGTGATCTCAGTTTAATAAAAACATTGTAAGCATACGTTAGCCCTATTAATCGTAATGATTTAATGTCCACGGTTATTCAAACAACAAATTACATAGAGAAAGCAAGCAAAGAACACAACGGAGCTTTTGAAACTACGAATCTTTTAAACCACTGCGTCGCAAAAATGCGCAAAATTCGAAGCGCTCCAATCGGATCGCGGTATCGCGAATCATTTGATTCAGATCGGGGCGCGTCAGAGCGGGGGTTGCATGATGTTTTTATCCCCACGGGAATACAAGTTATCAGCAGAGCAGGGATGCATAGACCAGAGGGGGGGAAATCCCCCCCATCCCCCCCGGCAAATCGCACCCTGTATATATATATATATCATATATATATATATATATATATATATAT